>NW_019250399.1:74146-86939 GCF_002742605.1 Olea europaea var. sylvestris
AATCCCATCGCTTCTTTCACTCGCTTCGTCCTCGATCGCGTCATCAGTCCGCCTTCGACTATCAATGGATCCTTTCCGTAACTTGTCGCTTGACTCGCTTTGGTTGTGGACGTGCCTTGATTCATATCAGAAAAGTTCAAAACCAGAAAAATATTTCCAAGCAAGGACAGAATAATAACTACAAGGGGATAGGATAAAAGATAAAGCTCCATGTAAGAAATGTGATCGCACCAACCATTCCATAGACAATTATAGGGAGATAAATGGGCATCCACTTAACCACAAGTTCCACAAGGCCACTTCAACATCTATAAAGGATTACAAAACAGTAAGTCTTGCTGCCGCAAATGAAGGCCCGAATAGCTCAAGTCTTAATATTTCTCATGACCAGATTTAGCAAGTGATAGGTCTCCTCGAAAGCCAAAAATCTCCTCAAACCAGCTCCACTTTAGAACACATAGGTAAGCAATACTCAAACATGACATATAAAAATCCTAGCATTTTCTCTATTTTGATCAACTACTTCTTTAGCCGCATGTTTATTGAAACGAGGAGGCCATAGAGAAACTCTTCTTTATTACTTTGTTTCGAACTTCGTGAATGTCCAATTGCCTAATGGATCTAGTGTACCGATTTCTCACATTCTTCTTTTGATTATGAGCACAGGTGAGGGCTATCGGTGCTCCTGCTCCTGCCCCCGCTCCTACCCCCGCCTCCACGTGATGCGCACGTGACGACACACAGGTAGTTGGCTTTTTCGATCCTCGCCCGAGTACTCAAATTCATGGATTTTAGATTCAGGTACAACTGACCATACAGTTAGTTCACTTGATATGTTTACATACAAAAAATCCCTCTCGAACACGTTTGTTTGCTTACCAAATAGTACTGTGGTTGCTGTCACATATATAGGAACTATCACATTTGATCCACTCTGACTCTTGACAATGCTTTATATGTAACAATTTTTAGTTTCAATATGATATTAACCAGCAGACTGACCAAAAATCTCCATTGTTGTCTTATGATCTTATCTGGTTACTGTTTCATTCGGGAACTTGTCCATCGGAGGAGGATTGGAGTTGCTAAAGAGGTGCACGGATTGTACTACCTACATGAAAGTGACCATGAGATCGAGTCGTATCAGCATCACCAACTGCACATTCTCTTAACACCAAAATTATGGAACCTAAGGCTGGTACATCCACAAGACCAATGGCTTGTTTTGTTGCATAGAATTGATCCCACTATCCCCATTTCTATACAAAACACCATTGTAATACTGGTCATATGGCTAAACAAATTCGTTTACCTTTTCCATCCGATCACAAGTTTGTTGAGTCATGCTTTGATTTATTACATATGGATATTTGGGGACCATTTTCTGTTGCCTCTCTCAATGGATTCATTATTTTTGACAATTGTTGATGATCATAGCAGAAGTACATGGATTTATCTCATGAAGAGAAAAAACCAAACTCGGCAGTTATTACAAACCTTCTTTAATCTCATTGAAAATCAATTTTGCTGCAAGATTAAAGACATTCGAACAGACCAAGGAAAAGAGTTGAAAATGATCAAACTTTTTTCTTCCAAAGGAATCATTCACCAACAAAGTTGTACCTATACTCCTCAACAAAAACTCTATAGTAGAAAGAAAGCATCTACATTTATTAACTGTGGCAAGGGCCTTAAGGTTCCAAGCCTTACTACCAATGAAGTTTTGGGGAGAGTGGTTCCTTACAGCCGCATACTTGATCAACCGTACTCCGTCACGAAATCTGCGGAGCCAGACCCCATTCCCAAATCATTTTCTCCAAAATTCCTACCTATTTTCACTTAATAACCTTGGGATGTTTATGCTATGCATCAAACCTTGACCCTCATCGATTCAAGTTTGATTCAAGCGCTAGGGAATGTATTTTTATAGGATATCCAAATGGGATTAAAGGCTATAAGCTCTTCAACATGAAAACTCATAAAATCTTAGTTAATTGCGATGTGATCTTTTATGAAGAAATTTTTCCTTTCAAACATCACATTGACATGCCCTCTTTTTTGCCTACTCCGACCATATTGACACTAGATAATACTACTGTTATTCCTAATCTCATTTCTAGTCCAATCGAATTGTCACAACAACCAGCATACACCAATACTGAAGGGAATATATAGCTTTCATCCAATACATCCAATAGCACGCCAGATCGAGTGGAGACTGCACATATTCCTACTCTTCCCACTATGGAAAATCCCAGCTCACAGGACTTTCCTCCTATCCAAACGTCTTTGCCCGAGCTTAAGAGATCCACCAAAGATACAAAACTACCCCATTACCTTCAAGATTTCCATTGGAAGCTGGTGACCTCTTTAGCAACACCAAACAAGGACAAATCATTTGACAAAGATAAACTGTAATGCCCAAAATTTAATTCATTTTTATTTTATAAAATGGACTTGAGGTGTTATCCAAAATCAATCCTCTTTATTTAATCTCAGCAAAAATTCATTTTTTTTAAAAATTTGATCTATAACTAGATATTGATAAATCAACAATTTAAGTAAAAAGAATTTCAATTTAAATAAAATCTTGAAATACTAGGACATCAAACAATAAATTTAAGTTTAACATAGAATGTCAATTGCTTGAACACACAGAAAAACTATTAAATAAAGTGCATAAAATTTAACATGAGTTTTTTTTTTAAATATAAATTTGCAATTATCATTTTTAGAAGCTTTTAGTTGGCATCCCCATAAGTATCACTCAGTCAATCTTCCACGCATCCACACGACTCATTCTGATTTGAAAATTTTAGTAAGATTGAGTATTTTTTGAAAAACACTTAGTAAGAAATACGTGCATATTCTTATTAACATGATATAAATATAAATGACATGGCATACCTAGATTTAGGGCAAACTAATCGCGACATACAATAGCTCAAGGAATTTAACAAAAACTCTTTTATCTCGTAGGATTTACATACTTGACCAAATGGTTCATCCCGTAGGATTTAACATAAAAATCGACGAGAAGGCATTAGAGTATTTCATGCCAAGTACCACTTGCACCAAAGTATTCTTACCTCAAATGACACCAAAATTTTTTTGAAAATGACTTGCAAAATAAAATGCTATTCCTTTTCAAAAGTATGAGTAGGTATAGACGTGAAATACCAATGTTCTATGTGGGTAAAGGAAAGTTTCCCACACACACACTGAAGTGGTCATTTGACGTACCTATTATTAAAAGTACCCCAAAAGAAAGTTTCATACACGTACATATAGATATTGGTATCAGTTGTATGTTTATCAAAACCGTCTAAAAGAAATTCAATAGGTTAATTAAATTCCAAATCAATCATGATTGATGTTTCAAATTAGTCATGAATAGTTGAGTGAGGGAGTTACAAAGGCTAATTCAATGAATTATAATATAAAAATAATGAATGAATTGTGGTTTTCAAATTCCAAGGAATGTAACTGATGTATCAATTTATTATTTTATACTATATATATAATTATTATTATATTTTTTTATATTAATAAATATAGAATTTAGAGTATTTTTCTTTCTATCAAAATAACTCGAATATGACTAGTCCAAAATTATTTCTTCTTGAGCCAATTTATGTCATTTAACACGAGTTACAAAATGAATATAATATCGATATATTTTTATCAATTTTTGAAATACTTAAATATTTGATCCAAATAACTCACAATAAATTCTAAAAAATATATGTATGCAAAATAAATCACTTATGCAGATAAGTGGGTGTTGTTTATCACTTCAACTTTTGAACTTTAGTGTGACGATAAGACTGGATATGGACTATTTTATTTGCTAAATTACCAACATTAAATTTAGCCCACATGGAATTAAAATTTAAAATTCGGGGTGTTACATAATCCTCAGACACTCTCTTTTGTTCTTGATTACACACATTTGTCACCATCACATTTGAAATTCACCGTAGCAGTTAGCTTTGAACCTTAGCCCATTTTTATGCCAAAGCCATGACATACCCTCATTGGACGATTGCTATAAGTGATGAAATAAGAGTATTAGAAGAAAATCAAACTTGGATACTTACACAGCTACCAGATGGGAAGAAAACTATTGGATGCAAATGGATGTTCAAGATCAAATAAAAGGCCAATGGGAGCATTGAACGACATAATTCGAGATTGATTGCAAAAGGCTACACTCAAAGGGAAAGTGAAGACTACTTTGAGACCTTTTTCACCCGTGGTCAAGATGTCTACTGCTTGTTGTTTCTTAGCCCTTGCAGCTTCCAGAAACTGGTTCCTATCTCTCTTAGATGTCAATAATCCTTTCTTGTATGGTGACTTGGATGAAGTGTAAATGTCTCTACCTCCGGGATATGGCACTCAAGGGGAGCAACGAGTTTGCAAGTAAAGAAAGTCAATCTATGGATCGAAGCAAGCATCTCATCAATAGAACCAAAAACTCACTTCAGTCATCACTAAGATTGGGTTAATCCAATCTAAAGCTGACTACTCGTTGTTTGTTAAGAAAACCAGCACTTCATTTACTGTTATGTTGGTATACGTAGATGACATGGTTATTGCAGTTGACAATGCTTTGGAAATACAGCAATTGAAGGACTATTTAGCGCAAAATTTCAAGCTCAAGGACCTTGGACCATTGAAGCATTTTTAAGTCATTGAAGTGGTACGATCATCTCAAGGCATTTCCATTTGTCAAAGGAAATATGCCTTGACAAACGGAAATGCCTTAGAGATCATATAGGATTGTGGACTTCTTGCTGCAAAACCCACTTGTTTTCCCATAGAGCAAAATTTAAAACTAACTGCATGAAACGGGATTGACTTTGTCGATCCTACGAAATATAGAAGACTTATTGGGAGGTTACTTTACTTAAATATCACCCATCCACACATTTCATATTCAGTCCAAATGCTTAGCCAATTCTTAAGCAAATCAAAGAACACTCATTGGAAGGCAGCCTTGCGGACAACAATGTATTTAAAGGGCTTACCATTACGTGGCCTATTCTATCCAGCTGCAAGCTCACTCCAATTATCATCATTTTGCAATGCGAATTGAGGGGCTTATTATACAATAAGGAGGTTTGTTACTGGATTTTGAATTTTCCTTAGGAATGCTTTAGTTTCATGGAAATCCAAGAAACAGCGGAGAGTCTCTCGCTCATTAGCCAAGGCAGAATATCGGTCGATGGCATCTATGATGTGTAAATTGGCATGGTTTCAAAGTTTGCTGTATGATCTCGAAGTTAATTTAATTAAACCAGTTCAACTCTTTCATGATAATCAAGTCATGATTTGTATTGCCTTAAATCCAGTTTACCATGTACGAATAAGATATATTGAAATTGATTGTCACATTGTGAGAGAGAAGCTGCAAGAAAGTTTATTGTAACCATCCCATATTTCATCTAAGTTGCATTTGGAAGATATCCTCACCAAGGAAATTGGTTCACGAAGACTTCATTTTCTTCTAAGCAAGATGGGGATTCATAGCTTCATATGCCCATCTTAAGAGGGAGCAACGAGCAGAACACAGAAGAAATGTAAGCTGCACAGAAGATTTAGGCACAAGTTTCGAAGGTTGACTTAACCATCTATGGTCCAACATGTCCTGAAGAAGCAAAGTAGCTGAACACAGACATTCATCTATTAGAATTCTGCATTAGACGACTGTGAATGATGTTATAGCTGTAATTTAGCTATTTGTTTTGTTTTGTTAGCTATAGATCGAGATCCCGATTTTTAGAGCTTTTGTAATATTTAAGAACTCATCTGCTTGTATTCATTTTAAAAGTGAGGAATACATTGGAATTATGGTGTAATCTTATTGGTCACCAAACCATTTCTCTATCTTCAATTCTTGTTTCTTTTTGAAAGTTTTAGTTGGGGTTTGTGAAGGTGGAAATGATTTATGTCACCACGATGAAGCTCCATTGTATTTGCAATAGGCGTTTGGCAATATTCTAAGTCAAATTCCTACCTCCATGGATGATTCAAATGATAATGTTATTACAGAACGTGGCTAGAGCAACAACTGGAAGATAAAACAAATGTGGATGCTTATCCTGATAGAATTAAGGTTAGAAGCTCACATGAGCAATTCGATCTAATTAAGACTCCAAAAAATGAGCACACAAATTTCAAAATTAGTATATTCAAACAGGCCTTCATCTTGCGAGGCATGATAAGGGATACAATCCCACATCGATTAAAGATGAAAGCATATATCGACTTATAAGGACTTGATATTCCTCTACATAGGATTGACCTTTTTAAGATAGAACCTTAAGTCTTAACAGTTCTGGACTCTAATTATTTTTGTTTATCATCATTTTTATAGCATACTAGCATGCTTGACGAAAGATCTTTTACAACCTAACATGTTCATTATAAATAAGAACAAAGCATACTTGCAATCTTTTGCATGACATAATTATTGGTTGGCCAAACTCCTTTCTTTCTAACGCCCCAAGACCCTGTCTATTTTTCCTGGCTCCTAATGAGCAAAAAAAATATGATGAACCCACATAAGGAGGCTGAACTTCGTTTTGTGTATATTTTTGGTGTAAAACTCTAGTAGTTAGTGAAAGCTCAAGACTAGCTAACCAAGAGGGGGGTGAATTGGTTATAGCAAATTTTTCGAAAAATAGTTTTAAGTATACAACTAATGCTCACTTAAATGTAGCAACTAATCAATTATAAAAAGAACAAAGACTAAGATAATCACAAGTAATAAATAAAAATAAAGATAAGTAAAAGGGAAGAGAAGTCAAACGATATGATATGGAGGTTTGATCCAATGCAATGATCTACGTCCCCCGTTACCAAGCTCTCCGTCACGAGTGAGGTCTTTTTTACTATATTGATTGACTTATAGTGTAATCCAATCTTCTTACAACACTTCCGATGACTTACAACCAAGAAGCACCATTCCTTTTATGATGTAGAGATTTTCGGGACTTCAACTCGACCCACAAGTTTGAAAATTAAGAGTATACAAATAAAGACTTCTCTTGCAATGAATGATATATTTTAAGTTGAGTGCAATAAAAGAAGATGGCTAACAATTTAATAGATAGCAAAGCTCAAGTGTTAGATAAGAAAAACTTTGATAAAGTGATTTTCAAAGGTCAAAGCAATCAAAAGTTTTTCTAAAGTAAATTAGTTGAACAGATAGATAAAGAAAAAATGATTGAGTAGATAGATCAGTAATATCTCACTTTAATACTCATAAACGTCTATCTTTGAATACAAAATGATCTGGTATTTATAGCAGCAAAACGGTCAAAAGTTCTGTCCTATCGGACAAGGATACCTGATGTCCGCTAGCTTACCGGACAATCAAATAACCATTTTTTGTTCAGAAGTCACAATATTCAATTTCTTGATCATTGGACAAACATGCCATACCGAACGTCCGCTAGAGTTATCGAAAGCATCCGTTAGACCTACCGGATGCATCCTCTAGGCCAGTTCGTGTCTGGTAGTTAGAAATTTTCCTTCTTTAAATATTTTGAAAAGATGTAATATCATAAATGATGTTTTTAATATGTTTTACGAACTTTTTGACATTTCTTAAAGTATATAATAGGTTCATACTTTAAGAAATATTATTTATGCAAAAATCATGCTTGCCGTGCGAAGAAACATTTCTTGAGTTTCAAATGACATATTTGCCAAATACTAAAGTGTTTTACCTGAACATTTGAAATCAAGGTGTCTAAATTCGATTTCTTCTAATTTCTTCTTTGTTGCTCGTTGTCTTGATGTGTAGCTCGGCTTCTACTTTGTCCAATTTGCGAAAACTTCAAAAGCATCCTTTTGTCTATGCTTGTCATAACTTCTATAATCATTCAAATACACTTGTTAAACATAATTTGTTTGTTATAATTAAAAAGAGAAGTCAATCATAGGTCAACAGTTAGTGCGCATCTTAGTTTTACGCACAGTAGAACTAGTCCTTTTTGGTTCCAAAGTCCATATGGGATGAAAGATTACGGACTCAATTTCCAATCTATTTTGGGAATCCGTCTATGAAGCAGTCTTATTAAATAATCGTTGACATGAACGTGCTTGATCCTGAAAGATAATTCTGCATTGACCTGTACCAATCAACTATTTGACTACATTCTAGGACGAGGAGAGGCCTTTTGCATGGTTAATGCTACTTGTGTTTGATGTTATATTGAGTTGTAAGCGCTATTTATTTTTTCTGAGTAATCCGTTGGCAGTAAAACAGGAAAGGTATAAAGTATAAAAAAATTGAGTTTTGTGTATGTTTTCCCTTATTATAGTGCAAGGTATTGGTATGTGCTTTTAGGTGTTAGTAACAAGATTGATTGTAAGGAATGTAGCTTTTCAAGAAACAGAAAAAGATCTTAGACAACTGTTTAGTCCATTTGGCCAGGTACAGTTAGGGTTGGACATGGTCCGATTCGATTCGGTTCTCGTTAGAATCGAATCGACCCGAAATTTTTGAGTATTTAGTAAGTGGAATTGTCGGGCCCAAATTTAATTACGGAACCGTTCGGGTTCGGTTCCATTCGATTCCGTATTATAATTAAATTTTTTAATATATATAAAGTTACGTTAATTTAATTAATAATATGTTCAATATTAGCTCTTACAAAATAATGTAGTTCAATCTTATGTGTTTCACATCTCTCTTTGCTGAATTATTCATAAATTTGATTATTAAAATCACAGAAAGAGAAAGATAGCGAGCTCAAAATAATTAAGAGAGAGGATGTAGAGTTTTAATTCGATTTTCTCCGGTAAAAAGACACTACAGTAGAATAACAGATTTGGATAAAATTGAGGTCAATTTGATTAAGTTGATTTTGAACTTAAAATTAGAAATAGGAAAATCATATTTTGTGGTTTGAACTAAATTAACTAGTTAATAAATTTATTTAGAAAAAATAAAATAATTTTACTTATTTAAAATAAATTAATTAAAAAAATTACGGAGATTCGGTTCTTATTCGATTCTTATTCAATATCCGATTTTTTGCTGTAGCTTTTGATTTTGTATTTTCTTTATATTTTGTGTCGATTATGATTTCGTAGCAATGAAATATGATATTCCATATGTACCGAATGGTGCCCCCCCACTCTCACAATGCATACGTGCCCCGTGTAAATTTTAAAATACCGGCATGTGGTCCCCACCCTTGTTGTGAGTTGTGGTAAAAGATTCAATACATGTAGCATTGTTCATATGATAATTCCCAAAATTTTTCGCTCGGGATTTTTTTTACCTCGAAGCAGCTAAATTTAGAACTTCACTGAAATATTACTTGTTATTATCTCCAACCCAATCCCCCCAAAAATATTTCTTGATTTGATTTGGTTGGTTTCTTTTCCCAGCAGTGAATTGTATGAAGAAAGATCTAAATGTTCCTCTCTCTCTCTCTCTCTTCTCGACGTCTATGGATTTCACATTAGTCTTCAGGTAAAGAGCTTAAGACAGCCAATGATGTTTGGCAACAATAGAGGATGTTACAAAGCAAGAGCTCAGAGCCCCCTTTAAGTTCTTTATTAATGATCCAAATAAACGTACACGCAAACATTGGAACGAAAATCACAACAATCCCAATTCCTGCCTGCATTATTGGATTCGATGAGTTTCAAAATTTCAAGCAGACGGCGACGATAGGACTTCAATTGCACATCCAAGAGGCCACGCTGCCTCTACCAAGGAACCTTTGTATTCTACTTGTTTTAACACGGTCATCTCTTCAAGGCGATCTATGCCTGTCATGTCAAGTTAAAAAATAAACGTAAACCACCATTTTGTGGGTGAATAATTGAAGTACATAGATGCCATATATCTTGCTTACCAAAACCATGTACAAGCAACGTGTACTCGTATCCAAGATCCATACATAGAAATGGCACGTCTCTTTTGTCGATTTGAGGGAATATAGATTTTATAGTTTCGACATTAGCCCTGCAAGCAACCTTAGCTGCATTCCAGTATACAATCGGAGAAACTTTAACAGACTGCACATTTTGCTTAATAATACTAGCCTACAACAACAGGCACATGTTAGTATGTATCCATTTGGATAATGATGTTAGGATCTTTCTCAAGCTGCTCAAAGTGATTTTCGGGCTCAGTTAACCATTAAACATCGAATTCAACACCAAAAACGGGAGGAGGGCCAACCTCCGGGTTGCTTGTATTCCTATGGTTGCTATTGCTCTTTTGCTTGTTGTTTCTTCCACACACTTAGGATGGATACCACATAGGTAAGAGTCACAAAGCCTCAAGCAATATGTAGAGATCAATCAACAGGATGCACAAAGAAAGAAGAAGGAAAACTGCCTCTCTCTCTCGGGTTCTCTCACGCACGACTTCAACATGTGAAAGGGAGTTACCAATTTATAATAGTCCAATGGCCAACTTAAGGTAAGTCACAATATGGTAAATAGGCTCGACTAGGGTTAAGTCCCAATAGCACACCAACAAGCCGCAAAGATTATTAGCCCTCCAATAGGTAAAGCAACGCCATTATTCGGTGTTGATTTATCGTTCAGTCATTCATGTCGACTGATAAAACTGGTTTTCATCATCGTTCGGGAGGTCGCTTGACAACATGATGTCTAACAACCTCCACCTTGGTGTCAAAGGACCTGCAAAGAAAAACGTTTTCCATTAGTGACACCTCTAACAGAAAATCGATAAAATTGGAAATCATTTACCTATACCGATGTTTAGAAGCTCCTTGCAGCTTCTAAACTTTACCAGTGGCAGCACTTTCATGCCCATATCTAAAGGATTATATTGTGTGTGAATTTTTTCAAGTCTTACTACTTCTTGTGATATTATATCCCTAATGAAGTGTAACCTAACATCGATATGTTTAGTGCGTTCGTGAAAAATAGGATTCTTACACAGATGTATGGATGACTGACTATCAGAATACACAACCACATACTCATTCAAGACACTCAGTTCATGAAGTAGACCTCTAAGCCATAGAGCCTCTTTAATTGCTTCAGCGATGGCAATATATTCTGACTCTGTAGTGGATAGTGCAACTATGTGTTGTAACTGTGATTTCCAACTAACACACAAATTTGATAAGGTGAATACGTAAGAGGAAGTTGATTTCCTACCATCCCTATCTCCTGCATAATCAGCATCTACAAAACCCTTTAATTTCACACCTTCCTTATTAGCACTAAATTTTAGACCTACGTCACTTGTGCCCTTCAAATATCTTAAAACCCATTTTAATGCTTCCCAATGTTCAGGACCTGGATTAGACATGTACCTACTGAGAGTACTAACAGCGAATCCTAAGTCCGGTCTAGTGCAAACCATCAAATACATTATGGAATCAATCACATTTGAGTATGGAATTTTACTCATGTATTCCACTTCACGTTCATTGCAGGGAGCTTGTTCTTTAGATAGAACAAAATGGTTTGCAAGAGGCAATGTGACAGATTTGCAATCACTCATATTAAACCTTTTCAACACCTTTGATATGTATGGAGACTGATGCAAGAATACGATGGAATTTGACATATTTCATTCTATTTCCATGCCTAGAATCCTTTTAGCCTTTCCTAGGTCTTTCATGTCAAATTCTCCACTAAGATCTACTTTTATATTGTTTATCCACTTAGGAGATGATCCAACTAAAAGCATGTCGTCCACATAGAGCAACAAGAACAAATAATTGTTATCAGTCTCGTTGTGTTGAAAGTATAGGCAGTGATCGAATTTACTTCTTTGAAATCCTATAGTGAGTACAAAGGAATCAAAACCTCTTGTACCACTGTCTAGGTGATTGCTTTAGACCGTATAGGGATCTTTTCAGAAAACACACATAATCAGGTTTTAACTTGTCTTTAAAACCTTTTGGTTGATTCATAAAGATTTGTTCATCAAGCTCTCCATATAAAAAAGCGATTTTTACATCGAGTTGTTCAAGTTCCCAGTCAAAGAGCGCAACCAATGTGAGCATGACCCTAATAGTAGTGTACTTGACAACTGGTGAGAAAATCTCGTTATAATCAACACCTTCTTTCTGTGTGTAACCCTTCGCTACTAACCTAGCCTTAAATCTTAGGGGTTCTGTACTACTAGTACCTTCCTTAACCTTAAAGACCCACTTGCAATCAACGATTGGTTTATTCTTAGGTCTCGATACTAACTCCCAAGTTTGGTTCTTTTCTAGAAAACTCATCTCTTCTTTCATAGCATTAAGCCACTCCTTAGATTGACCATTATTCATAGCATCTTCAAAAGTTTTTGGCTCCCTATCAACTAGTTCTTCGTAACTAGCGTATGCAAAATCCAATTCAGATTCATACCCGAACCTTCTAGGTTATCTCGTTTGTCTTCTCTCTCTATCTCTAACTAAATTATAGTTAGCTAATGGATTTTCTTCCTCAGGATGCTCTTCTATCATTACTTCATTTTCCTCTTCAGGTTCTTGGACCTGAATCTCCACCTCACTCGAAGTACTAGGTACTGATGTGTTAAATTTTTCTAACTCCACCTTGAACTGATTTCTTTCTTCACCGGATTCAGTTTCATTTACAGGTTCGGTTTCGTTCCTTAGACAAGGCATCTCACTCTCATTAAATGTGACATCCCTACTCACGATGATCTTAACTCTTTTTTGGCTTCTATCCCATAGCCTATATCCCTTAACCCCTTCGGGATACCCTAAAAAAACACACTTCCTGGCTCTAGGTTCTAATTTTCCCTCACTTTGATGAGAGAAGGCAACAC
>NW_019250399.1:87032-107053 GCF_002742605.1 Olea europaea var. sylvestris
GTGGAGTATCACCATTTAATGCAGCCGATGGAGTCAAATTTATCAGATAACAGGCAGTTACAACGGCTTCACCCCCAAATGACTTAGGAACCCCAGAACTTAACATCATGCAGCGCACTTTATCTAGTATGGTCCTATTCATTCTTTCTGCTACCCCGTNCACATATACTTCACCGTTTTCGGTATTGGAGGTAGAGGATAACACATTTACCTCATCTCTTTCCTTAACCTTTTGTTTTCCCTCTTCTTTATGACAGTCTTTTATAAAATGCCCTGTGCCTTCACAGCCATAGCATTTTCTAGTCTTAGTTCTAGACTTTGACCTAGGTCTACCATTTCCCTTCTTTTTCCAACTATTACTACTTGATTCGCCACTACTTTGGTATCCATCATGACTGGCTTGCCTAAATTGAGTTCTACCCCCGCATCATATGCAACTCTCCACTCCTCCTATCCTTTTTTCAGCCCTCATTTCCATCTCCTTACTCCTAAGAGAATCTACGACAATTTCAGGTGTTAACGTGTCCCTACCATACTTAATGGCATTTTTAACTTCTTTATAAGAGTCCGGGATTGAATTGAGCAAGATAATGGCCTTATAGGTTTTAGACACGGCCTCGTCACAATTGACAATATCTTGCATCAATTTGTTAAATACATCGAAATTGTCGTTGAGATCCTTTGAAGGATCCATTTTAAAGCTGAAGAATCGTTCGAGTAGGTAAAGTTTATTCGGTGTAGATTTAAGCAAGTATAAGTCTTCTAGTCTTTTCCAAAGTTCTTTGGTGGTTTTTAGTTTTCCCACTTTTCTTAAGACAGCATCAGACAAGTGTAATATTAGTGAGGTATAGGCAAGCTCATCGGCTTCCTCTTTTTGTTCTTTTGAGATGTCAGGTGCAAAATTGCCTTCATGGCTTTTGCTTTTGTTGGACTAATATGCCTCTCATCTTTTGTTACCAGATAGAGAAGTCCCCTTTACCGTTAAATATTCCCAAATCAAAATTATGCGTTGTCATTGGTTAACACACTAATTAAACCACACGAAGTAGTATTGGGAAGCGTGATAAGGTAATATCTTGTTAATTCTTAGCAAAAATAACAATGAACCTAAACGCTACGTCCACCAAGAAATACCAAGCACTTTAAATCAAAAGAACAAGCACTCAATTAACGCAAGTAATCCCAATTCTAGCACAAGCAATGGTTACCCCTTCACAGTAACCCCAAAACCTAACGATCACCCCACACGATGATCTTGCTATTGCTGAATTTAAATGGATTAAGCCAATTTAGCATAGCGGACCTATCTGAGTCCGTAGAGTGGAGAAAAATGAGCTTGCTGTTCAATTTCAGTCAGCGTCGCACCAGGGGCAAAATCGTCCAACTTTTTCTGTGTAACCTGAAACACAAAACAAAGTATATCAGTGCGTTCAAGGGATTGAAACAAGCAAGTTACCTGAAGACAGCTTCGCTGGACTGCCGCCCACGCGCCGCCGCCGTCGCCTCCACCTGCTGGTAATGGGTGTGGCCTCCATTTGTCCAACCGAGCTTTGGTTTGTGAGTAATTGAATAATTTCAGATTCGGTTTCTATGTTGAATGTCCGAAAATCAGCCGATTTTGAGCCCTTTTTTGCTACCCAAGCTCTGATACCAGATGTTAGGATCTTCCTCAAGCTGCTCAAAGTGATTTCCGGGCTCAGTTAACCATTAAACATCGAATTTAACACCAAAAACGAGAGGAGGGCCGACCGCCGGGTTGCTTGTATTCCTATGGTTGCTATTGCTCTTTTGCTTGTTGTTTCTTCCACACACTTAGGATGGATACCACACAGGTAAGAGTCACAAAGCCTCAAGCAATAGGTAGAGATCAATCAACAGGATGCACAAAGAAAGAAGAAGGAAAACTGCCTCTCTCTCTCGGGTTCTCTCACGCACGGCTTCAACATATGAAAGGGAGTTACCAATTTATAATAGTCCAATGGCCAACTTAAAGTAAGTCACAATATGGTAAGTAGGCTCGACTAGGGTTAAGTCCCAATAGCACACCAACGAGCCACAAAGATTATTAGCCCTCCAATAGGTAAAGCAACGTTAGGTCGGGTCATCCCATTATTCGGTGTTGATTTATCGTTTAGTCATTTATGTCGACTGATAAAACTGGTTTTCATCATCGCCCGGGAGGTCGTTTGACAACATGATGTCTAACAAATGATTTCATCGGAGATCGAACTAAATCATCTATTTTTCACATGCCCCAACAGCTGTGTCATAGAAAAACAATGCAACATAAAGATTCTTCCGGCCATCTCCACCTCCACCATTCCAGACGCCATCAAATGAGCAGTTTCTGTACGGGCAAGGTGCATCAAGTACTTCTCCAGTCAATGCTCTGCATCTCCATAGGCTTGTTCCAGATAATGGAGCCGATACATTATATATCACCCCAGAATACTTGTATGTCCCTTTTGAAAAAGAATCAAGATCGTGCATATCAATTATCGTTCAATATAGTTACTAATCATGACTGAAATTATCAGATGATGGATCAATAACCATCCTCAACGTATAGCTGCTAATACAATATAGCGTACGAACTTGTTTGGGCCGACGTTAAATACCTAAAATACATACCCTTATAACCATTTGTGACACATGGATTGCCATGGCCACCAGAAAGCTTCAGGCTTTGAGCTCGAGCTGCTTTAAGTCCGTAGTTCAAGTAACTGATGACAATTTATCAAGCATCAATTGTATCTAGTCGCGTATAATTTTAAACCGAGGAACGTTGGAAGGAGAACTAGGACACATTTGGAGAAAGGAGACCTGTGAGAATAAACGTAATATGTTCTTCCAACAATGTTCTTTTCGAGAACATAAGCATCCTTTGCCACGGGGGCGTTGGCAGCACTTTCCTTTGCGATAGCATAAGCCATCTGCACCGATCCACCTCCAAGATCGATGACACCAACTGTGCTCGAGTATTTTTTGCCTAATGTCCCTAATAAATAGTTTATAGCAACCTGCAATTTCATAAACAATGCAAGAAAATTATAGGCTGTGCAGACTCCATATATATATAAGATGTACTCTACTTAAATAGATAGCATTCATCTCGAACTTACCCAAAGATAAGCACCTTCCTCTGATCCTTCAAGAATAGACACCCACTCTGCCTTGTACTCCAGGGTGCTTTCCTTCTTAAAAAGCTCTCTCACCTTAATATCCAAAAAGGGAGAAGAGTTACGCGAAAAGATTAACAAGCTCTTCCAATATTAATGGTGGCAAGGACTCGTAAATCAGATAGGCAATGCAAATTGATATAAGTTCAGAACGTTGGAGTAAATAGAAACAAATCACATCTATTCATCTTTGATGTAAAACAGATGGTCAAGTGGATTGAAGAACGGTTGGACTAAAAGGGGGTAAACTGCAGATTGGCGTTAGAACTCCAATTTAGACCCATATTACATTTTCGGAAAGAGAACAACGAGTCGGCCTGAACTCACAGCTTTGCTTTGACATATGATGGATTTTAGCCAACCCAAATTCATTTAGGACTCGAAAATTGCTTTTCAAATTTTAATGCTATTTTGATCATTTAATTTATTTTAAAATTACTTTGAATTTTAGTGCTTTTAAACTAGGTTTTCATGTGGACCCTTACAAGTAAAGGGTTAATTCTTTGTTTTTTGACAGTTTTTGAATTAATAAAACATCTTCAGTTTATTTTTCATTTTCTTGTGGATTCTAGATTTTTGTTCTTAAGGTTTTGAGCTGCGTCAATCTTATTCGTTCAACAAAAGAAAGGAAGGAGCAGAATAAACAGCTTCCAAAATTCTTTCAGCTTCATCCCGTCCAATAATCGCAGTCCTGCAGTGGCCTGTGGGCAGTAGATTGTCATTTAAGATGTAAAATCCGAATCAAACAAAAAAGAAAAGAAAAAATAAAACGTATTAAATAGAGAGAGACGAGGTACAGACTCCGAGTCTGAGTGGTGTTTTAAAGTTCAACTGTTTAGGCACAGCTGCTTCTGCTTTCTGTAGGAGTGGCCTTAACGAATCAGCAGCTGCCTTAGGATCATCCGCGTATGAACTTAGACCTGGTGTCGTCTGTATTACGAATATCAGATACAAATCCATCGCAACACGTACAATACATTGGATATAGCATACCATAATATACCATACCGTGACAAGAAGCTCGAAATCTTTGCCGACACGAAGCAGATTCAAGTCTTGATCGAACCTGAAGACATGGACTCTACTGCCAGTACTTCCGGCATCAAATATAACAGCATAATTATCAAACCCCACGCTCAGTATAAGGCCATTGAAGGAAAACTTGCGGCTTAAACCAGGGAAGGAGTAGACAGGAAGAAGAAAGATTAATGCGAAGAGAATCAAGAACCATGGACTGCTTCTTCCCTTCACCATCCTGTAACTTTACCTATCTAGCTTCTTCTGAAACAAGATTTAGGATCAAAGACAAATAGTAATCAAATAATATTAGTTAGAGTTTATCAAATGCACCACAAAAAAACGTGGAATCAAATTAGCAAATAATGATCACCTGCTGAAATAATTGGTGTTTGTTGGTATGTGTATGCCTTATAAATACATTGATACAATGATACCTACCTTGTACGAAGAAGGGTTTTCTTGTCAATGGAAAATATGTAAGGCAGGTATCAATCCATTTATTAAAGGTTGAACCCCAACCAACCTTAAGAGCCCCTACCGTTCCACCCGTAGAGTTTTGTGAGGGAGGTAAATCGTGGGATGTATTCCAACATGTCAGGGAATAAGAGCTGCCTGTACACTGCGCCTACAGGGAATCTAATTTCATGTTTCAGGAATCGAACTTTCACACTACAACTGCCAGTAAGGCGTGAGATAACATCACTCCTATTATTTGCACTACTGGACTATGCCTCAGAGGGCGTATCAATCCATTTATTAGGCATACACAGGACCAACAAACACCAATTATTTCAGCAAGTGAGCATTATTTGCTAATTTGATTCCACATTTTTTTTTTCGTGGTGCATTTGATAAACTGACATATACTCCCTAAAAATAGGTTTAAAATGTTAATTTAAAGATTTTTTTGAGCATAATTTTAAGGGTTGGCCTTTAAAAATAGAGAATATCTTATATTTAAAAAGTCTCTTTGATATACTCTAGTTTAATTTAGAGAGTGAATTTAACTTTCAAATTTGAAGAGCGAAACTCAATCTCTAAAATTAAATACAAAATAAATCAACTTTCAATTTTTTATTTTATTTTGTTAATATTTTATTTAAGATTTAAAATCAATAAAGTTTAATTTATGTCTAAATATGCTTACATAATTAATGTTCATAATTATGCTACAACTATCCATATTTATAATTGAGAAATAGTATACTATCGTATTCGTCTTATGTGGCATACATGTGGCGGTTAGTGATTTGATATATTAATATAGTAGTTTTTTATTACTTTATGCAATAATCACTAACCACCGCATGTATGTTACGTATGGCGATTATGATAGTGAGAGATTGTAAATAGTATTATTCTTTATAATTTATTATCATATTCATTAGTAATCCTGTTATATTTTATGGAAGTTAATATAATATTATTTGTTATCTTGTGGTGTTGAAACTTAAAAGACATTTTCTATTCCGATATTTTTAATTCTACAAGTGAATATAAGGGTATTTATACACCTGAAACTGAACTCTAATTCATATACTCTTGTATCTTTATAAATATTTTTTGTTGTATTTTACTCGAGAAGAACTTCTTTGGCTTCTTTATATGTCTATTTCATGAATTAAAACAAATTAAAAAGTTCATGAGCCAACTCGGTTCGGTGAAGCCTGAGCCAAAAGCTCGAGTTAAGCTTTCAAATTTCGGCTAGGCTTTGGCTCGGTTCGGCTCGAGCTAAAGAAGCTCAAGTTTTCTTGAATGGGTCATGCACGAGCTACGAGCTGGCTTAGCCCGACTTATTGATGCCCCTAATCTTCGAACACCAAAAAATTTAAGGAAATACTTTTGTAATCCAAGTAAACAAGTCAACCAGGCTTGTTTAATATAAAACTCACAGGTTAACTCGGTCAACGACGGGTTAACTTGTTCAAACTCGATTTTGACCATGTCATTTGCATTTCTACCAAATTATTCTACCAGGCCTAGTCAAAGGCTCAGGTCGCCGATTTTCCCGTCGATCTAGGCCAGCTTTTTGTAACTTCAGTTTGCAATATCAACCCTTATGTCTCCATCTAATCTAAAACTTAACAATTTGTTTCTGTAATCATCCATTTAGCCCCCCAACAAATTCCATTTGCTTATACAAATCCCCATGAAATTATTTAATTAATTTAAGTTCTCTTTTTTTTACTTTGACTATAATAAGTGCTGTGTAACCATGACTGGCGACTGTCAAACTTCCATGTCCAAAACTAGGTGCCACAAGTTGCTATTGTGTTTTCGAAGCAATAAACCTTTGCTTTACAAAGCATATTCCTTGATGTCGTTTCAACCTAAAGACCTTGGATGCGAACATATTTCATATGTCGGATAGATGTTGCCACTTAGAACTACGCTTTTAGTCTACTTTTCAATGGCATGCCTGGGACATAGGATGACATTGTTTCAATTTATTTAAGGTCATCACAGACTTGGGACATCTGGGATTGACACCTATTAAGTTTGACCTATGAGTAGTTGAGATGAAACCGCGCATCGGCATCCAATGGAGATCACATTTTCCATTTGAAAATATAAGCTTGCACTTTATATCTTTCAAAGGTAATGCAGTTTTACACTTCTACAATAAGTTGTTTGGTATTTTCTCTTTAGCCAAGATTTTGTTTTATTCACATCTATTGCCTCTTCCCACACTCATAATTTATTCCACCGTTGACTAATTTGAGCTTCGGAGTACCCGCAGTCACCTTCTCCACCGAGGCCAGATGCATTTAACACCTTGTTCAAATATGTAGGAACCTAACATGTAATATGTAGTGAAATCGAAATCTGTTGACCCTGTGCTCTGTCAAATTTCAAGGTCAAATGCTATTTGTATGAAGTATAATCTGCAAAAGCACGTTTTTGGCAATGGAAAGTATATTTCAATAATTTATCATCGAAGTCCAAATCACTTGGTTGTATTCATTCAATGTCACCCCAAAACAAGAGACCCTCATTCCGTAACTTTGGTATTGGCCCACTTGTTATCATCCAAAAGATATTTGTAGGACCTCTAAGTCGTAACTGGTCCACCCATATTTGTCATCACACGAAGACGAAGACGAAGACGTATCTCTGTACAAGCCAGTAATTTTGTATTTTGCATTCACGTCAATCGTACGGACAGAATACACTTCTCAAATCTGGTGTGCTTTACAAGGAGCAAGTATCCGAGGCATGAAACAAGCCAGTCCAAAGGGAATTTTTCGACAGGCGCCACATCGACCCATGTTTGGACAATTCCCTGTCCCAGTAGCACGCCTCGTCCAAAGTTGCTATCTGTCTATCACTCATAGAGATTAAGCAACACGAACCATCACATCACAACATTTAGCAACACAATAATATCCGACACAACCGCCTCGGCCAGACGGCCATTCTATCTGATTCAGCTAAAAATCAGATTTCTATAAAACTCGATAAAATATGTGTTTTAAAACTTATAAAGTCAAGAGACCCACAAATTTGTGACTGAAAATGAGTTTTAAGAAAAAATGATTTTTAAAAAAAATGAGGGCCAAACAAGACTAATATCACCTAAAATTTATTGGATTTTAACAATTTAAGTCACGTTACCATGTTGCTTTACAAAGCAACTTAACAAGCAAGTCCTAACAGATCAAACTTTTTGCTATTACAGTTCGGAAACAACTAAATTCATCTTGATTAATTAAAATGAATTATATAGTGATAACAAATTAGAAGTGCGCACTTTTTATTGCAAAGAAGCTCCATGGAGTGTCACTCAGTGGTGAATATAGATGCAGCCACCCTCTGGGGAAGTACCATCGATTAACCACAATGATCTTATAACTGTTTATAGACGAAAAGAAAAGAGCTTGTTACTTTCCAGCTCAATAACTCGACTAAGGAAGACGGGTCAAGCCAGTCGAGAAGGAGAGCATTTCCTTCACTCTTTAGCTCCTTTGTCTTAAATCTCAAGGACTCAACTGGAGCTCAATAACTCAAAACAGATTGATATGCCCCTTGCTCTACTTCTTCAAATAGAGATCTACGCCAAGTCAAGTTCGAATGAACAGAGGGACCTCACCCAGTAAAAAAATTTCTAGAAAAAGAGCAATATTATGCTAGAGAGAATTTTCATAGGTCCTGTCTTGTATGATATTCAAAAGATCTCAAACGGAAGCAACACAACAATACTGTCAAAAAAAAATTCAGGAATTAAGTATGACATAGTTTACACATTACGTAGCAAGACAGGTTTGTTTGAATAAGGTTCCTGAACATAGACATTCTTCCTTCGGTTAATTGGAAGGAATAGCAGATGCCTCTGTAAACAAAGGTAATGTCAAATTCAATTCAGCACCAAGGAAATCATTAATATTGGTAGCTATATGCATTCAAACATTATGCTTCCTTCTGATCTTTCCTTTGCCATGATGCTTCCGTTTGGCAATCTTGATTTTCTTTTTCAGCTTTTTACCGATGGGTTTCAATGCTTTCAAATTTTGATTTCCATCAGTCATCTCCACATCTGCTAACCAGTGTACCCAATATTAATATCAGTATACAATAATGATGAAGAAAAGTTTACAAACGAGCGACTATATACTTGCTAACCATCAAATGTACAAGCAATCAGATTATCTACAAATATAAGTTGTAGCAGTTCAGCCATGAATCAACATGGTAGCGAATCAGGGAAAAGTTCCTAATATTTTCAAACAAGTAAACTATAATTGTAAACGATACTCTTCATCAACTAGATGCTCCTCTGCAAACTTAAATTGCAAAAATCTCCACCATATAACTTCAATACATGTTCGTACAAAGAAAGGAGGTTATAATTTTAAAAGAAAAAACCTTAGAACATTTCCAAGACTCTTTAGAAGTGATATTCTTGTATTTTAAAAAGTTAAAGCTTTAATAGGTTTAAAAAACTTTTTAAAATAGGAGTGTGGATTAGTCTCTCTACATTTGGAGAGTCAGGCTCACTCTCCATTTGTATTTTTTTAATGAGTGTATTTAATGAAATTGCAAGTGTCAATCCTCCACTACTTAATTTATTTATATTATATTAAATATTTTAGCTATTGACATCTAAAAATATATATTAGTTGAAAAATAAAATAATAATAATAATAATAAATGATTGCAGGAAAAAATTAATATAAAGAGCAATAAAAAAGAGTTTGTTGGAGTATATTAAAAAGTTTAATTAGCAAATTTGAAAATGCTATCTATTATGACTAAGATGCTCTTAAAAGACAAAATGCCTTTTAAGGATTAACCCTCAGCTTTCCCCAGTGCCATCTCTTAGCCAGGGGAGGGATCTTCACATTGGAGAATTGAGCTGTAGTTCAGCCCAAAGTTTAGGGATTTTTTCTTTTCTTCTTGTTTTACAACACAAAATTGACTCAAATTCTTTTTTAACTTCTTAAAATTGGCTTAAAGAAATATCTAGCCACACCAAACATGAATTAGCCTCGCCCAGCTCATAAATTTTAGCTTGCCCTAACAAAGGTTCTAGCTTCACCCTTGCGCTTAACCTTATACAAGACTTCTATGAACTAAAGATTATACATTTTCTGTACCATGGCAATAACAAGTCCGGAGAGAATATCTGAAGAATATGGGAAAATCAGGATTGATACTGACAATAAAATAACAAATCCACCAAAGAAAGAAACTTCTCATAATAAATTAGATTGGATATGTACCAAAAAGTTTAGAAATTGAAACGAAAGTCGAGTGATAGTAAACGAAAGTAAGTCAAAGTGAGCACGAAACAACAAAAATGTGAGGAAGCAGAAATACGCACATATCTAAATGAATATCGCGAATCAGATTGCATCAATCAATAACTAAAAAAGGTAAACCCCACAAAAGAAAAGGAGGGAAAGAGAAAACGGTACCCGTGTTTTTATCAATAAAAGAGGTAGTTGAGGCGGTGACATCCATATTGCTGGCGGAAGTGGTGGGAGTGAACTTTACGGGTAGCTTGGGGGCGGCGAGGGCGGCCTCCTGGGCGGCAAGCTTGGCGGCGGCTTTCTTGTCGTAAATGGGTTCTACGAGCTCTCTCTTAATGGCCCTCAGCCTCTTCTCCCTCTTCGATCTCATCGATTTTGCCATCTTCTCTGTGTAACCTGTATATTGTGTCTCTTCGGCAAATTTCACAGCCTCGCCTGATTGTATAAGATTTGCTTTGCCTTTTGTCTGGTTTTGTTGAGCCCTAAACCCTATGCCCTTGTTTTGGCCCCATAGTAATTCTTAGACGGGTTAATTGTTACGATGGTAATTGAACTTAGATCCATATCGTTGATTGATCACGAAATTTAAAATATTGAGTTTTTTATTATTAAACTTAAGTCAATATTTTTTATTGCTCATTGAATTTAGTTTCATGTCTTTGATTAATCATTAAAGTTTACAATGTCAAGTTTTGGTCACTGAATTTAAATCAATGTTTTCAATTGCTCACTGAATTTAGGTTTATGTCTTCGATTGCTCACTGAAATTTAAAATGTCGAATTTTGACCACTGAACTTTGAAATATATTGTACGTTACTCACTGGCATAACTATTAAATTTTAAAAAATATCGAATTTACAATTAGTAATTTATAATATTTTTCAAAGTTTAGTAAGTAATGTATAATACTTTTCAAAGTTCAGTGAGTAATATACAATATTTTTTAAAGTTTAGTGACCAAAACTCGACATTTAAAATTTCAGTGAGCAATCCAAAACATGGACCTAAGTTCAGTAACCAAAACTCCACATTTTTCAAAATTCAGTGGTCAAAACTCGACATTGAACTTAGGTCCATATCGTTGATTGATCACTGAAATTTAAAATGTCGAGTTTTTTATTACTGAACTTAGATCAATATCTTCGATTGCTCATTGAATATAAGTTTATGTCTTTGATTGGTTACTAAAGTTTAAAATGTCGAATTTTGGTTATTAAATTTAGGTCAGTGTCTCCAATTGCTAACTGAACTTAGGTCTATGTCTTGGATTGTTCCCTGAAATTTAAAATGTCGAGTTTTGACCACTGAACTTTGGAATATACTGTACGTTATTCACTAACACAACTATTGAATTTTAAAAATATCAAATTTATAATGAGTAATGTATAACATTTTTCAAAGTTTAGTAAGTAATGTAAAATATTTTTCAAAATTCGGTTAGTAATATACAATATTTTTTAAAGTTAAATGACCAAAACTCAACATCTGAAATTTCAATGAGAAATCCAAGACATGGACCTAAGTTCAGTGACCAAAACTCGACATTTTTCAAAATTCAGTGGTCAAAACTCGACATTTTAAATTTTAGTGACCAATCAAAGACATGGACCTAAGTTCAGTGACTATTGAAACAATTAACTCTTTAACATGTTCTACAAAATTATTATAAAAAATAAGAAAAAGAGAAGAGTGAATAAAAATCAATAAACTAATATATATTATAATGAAATATCAAAGGCCTATATTTAGAGGGAATGATTAAGGATATAGTGGTAATAATTTGTAAGGTTGTAAGGGTACAATTTTCATTCACTAATAAACTTACAATTTACAACACTCTGCATTGAATGACACATTACAAAATATTTACCTCGTTAAAACCTTGTTTAATAAAAAAAATAATGGGACAAAAAAATCAAACGAAAGGAAAAGAGTATAACTATTTTGGAGTATTAAAAATAAATGTTATTTCATTAATACATTACTAATAAAACCCAGTAGGATAAAAAAAAAATAAGCGAAGGAAAATGAGTATAGCAACAACCATTGATGTTGATTGTTGAAAATTATTGAGTCGACGCATTGCAATCATGTGAACTAATTTCTTGAATGTAGATGTTGGTAGTGTTTTTGTAAATAAATCATCCACATTGTCACTTGAGTGAATTTGTTGAATATTGATATCATCATTCTTCTGAAAATCATGTGTATGAAAGAATTTTGAAAAAAAAAATAATATATATATATATATACACTTCCTTCTGTTACCTTTAAGTTGAACAATAGAAGTGGAATTGTTTTCATACAAAACTGTTTGGCTATCTTTTGTTGAAGTTAACTCATATGATGTTTGGATATGATGGGTCATGTTCATCAGCCCTACACATTCTCGACTTACTACATGGATTGCAATAATTTCATAATGATTTGAGAATGTTGCTATCAATGATTTCTTCACAATGAGATTTACAGAAAAAACTATATCTAGTTAAGTGCAGTTTGCAAGATAAGTTAGTGCTCCAATTGCACTAAGATATGATACTTCAAAATTAAGAACATTTTCTCGATCTTCAAGTGGACGAATTAGATCTTTTTTAAATAATGATCAACCGATTATGGGTGATGCCAATGAATGTGCATTATCCATATAAAAAGTTTTAAATTTTTTTTTGTATATGTAGAATTTTTTTTACAGCGCCTCCTTAACTTTATTGATAGGCCCTCATTTTTGGCGAAGAAAAATTGTCAAGTAGTTGAAGTAATAAAACTCAAAACAATACAATCAACGGATTCAAAAGGAGGGACAACCAATAGAATCTAAAACAAAATGACATATTGAAGTCTTAATGAAGTCCCTAATATGGGTAGAAAATTAAGAGCGTACAACTGTACCCATCTTAACCAACGAGTTAGCAACCGAATTCGCCTCTAAAGACATGGGTGACTTTTAAATCAATGAAGCCTGCCAGATCAACAATATCATCCCAAACCTGCTGAATAGACCAAGGAATAATACCCAGCCTACTAAACCAATGACTTGGTAATCAGTTTCAACCCATACCTTTGAAACCTACAAAAGATATCAATAATACAAACCCAATTTCAAAGTCATTGCTTCCGCCATGTAATTAGTAGCTACCCCAAGAAAATGAGAGAAGCAAAAAACAAATTTTCCTCTCCAATCTCTAAGCACCTCACCACAACCAGCTCACTGGGATTACCACAACTAGCACCATCAATATTAAGTTTACGAATATCACAAGGGGGACGGTACCATCGAACAAGGAAATGAGCCTTAGTTGTCAAAGGAGTTGGACCCATACCAAGACAATAGATAACAGCATGAAGAAATGGACTTAATTCAACCAACCAATATTTTATTTTGTAGCAAATTTTATCAACATTGACCAAACCTCCATTGTATCTAGCCTCATTACGTGCAAGTCGAAACTCCCAAGCAATTAGCCCAAGGGTCAAAAGAGCAAGTTGTGAAGTTGTGAAGAACCATCAAATTGGTACAACCAAATAACAAAAACCGCATGCCATGAACTAGCAAAAAAAATTCGAGCCCAAAACAGCTGCCTTAGGATCATCCGCGTATGAACTTAGACCTGGTGTCGTCTGTATTACGAATATCAGATACAAATCCATCGCAACACGTACAATACATTGGATATAGCATACCATAATATACCATACCGTGACAAGAAGCTCGAAATCTTTGCCGACACGAAGCAGATTCAAGTCTTGATCGAACCTGAAGACATGGACTCTACTGCCAGTACTTTCGGCATCAAATATAACAGCATAATTATCAAACCCCACGCTCAGTATAAGGCCATTGAAGGAAAACTTGCGGCTTAAACCAGGGAAGGAGTAGACAGGAAGAAGAAAGATTAATGCGAAGAGAATCAAGAACCATGGACTGCTTCTTCCCTTCACCATCCTGTAACTTTACCTATCTAGCTTCTTCTGAAACAAGATTTAGGATCAAAGACAAATAGTAATCAAATAATATTAGTTAGAGTTTATCAAATGCACCACAAAAAAACGTGGAATCAAATTAGCAAATAATGATCACCTGCTGAAATAATTGGTGTTTGTTGGTATGTGTATGCCTTATAAATACATTGATACAATGATACCTACCTTGTACGAAGAAGGGTTTTCTTGTCAATGGAAAATATGTAAGGCAGGTATCAATCCATTTATTAAAGGTTGAACCCCAACCAACCTTAAGAGCCCCTACCGTTCCACCCGTAGAGTTTTGTGAGGGAGGTAAATCGTGGGATGTATTCCAACATGTTAGGGAATAAGAGCTGTCTGTACACTGCGCCTACAGGGAATCTAATTCCATGTCTCAGGAATCGAACTTTCACACTACAACTGCCAGTAAGGCGTGAGATAACATCACTCCTATTATTTGCACTACTGGACTATGCCTCAGAGGGCGTATCAATCCATTTATTAGGCATACACAGGACCAACAAACACCAATTATTTCAGCAAGTGAGCATTATTTGCTAATTTGATTCCACATTTTTTTTTCGTGGTGCATTTGATAAACTGACATATACTCCCTAAAAATAGGTTTAAAATGTTAATTTAAAGATTTTTTTGAGCATAATTTTAAAGGTTGGCCTTTAAAAATAGAGAATATCTTATATTTAAAAAGTCTCTTTGATATACTCTAGTTTAATTTAGAGAGTGGATTTAATTTTCAAATTTGAAGAGCGAAACTCAATCTCTATAATTAAATACAAAATAAATCAACTTTCAATTTTTTATTTTATTTTGTTAATATTTTATTTAAGATTTAAAATCAATAAAGTTTAATTTATGTCTAAATATGCTTACATAATTAATGTTCATAATTATGCTACAACTATCCATATTTATAATTGAGAAATAGTATACTATCGTAATCGTCTTATGTGGCATACATGTGGCGGTTAGTGATTTGATATATTAATATAGTAGTTTTTTATTACTTTATGCAATAATCACTAACCACCGCATGTATGTTACGTATGGCGATTATGATAGTGAGCGATTGTAAATAGTATTATTCTTTATAATTTATTATCATATTCATTAGTAATCCTGTTATATTTTATGGAAGTTAATATAATATTATTTGTTATCTTGTGGTGTTGAAACTTAAAAGACATTTTCTATTCCGATATTTTTAATTCTACAAGTGAATATAAGGGTATTTATACACCTGAAACTGAACTCTAATTCATATACTCTTGTATCTTTATAAATATTTTTTGTTGTATTTTACTCGAGAAGAACTTCTTTGGCTTCTTTATATGTCTATTTCATGAATTAAAACAAATTAAAAAGTTCATGAGCCAACTCGGTTCGGTGAAGCCTGAGCCAAAAGCTCGAGTTAAGCTTTCAAATTTCGGCTAGGCTTTGGCTCGGTTCGGCTCGAGCTAAAGAAGCTCAAGTTTTCTTGAATGGGTCATGCACGAGCTACGAGCTGGCTTAGCCCGACTTATTGATGCCCCTAATCTTCGAACACCAAAAAATTTAAGGAAATACTTTTGTAATCCAAGTAAACAAGTCAACCAGGCTTGTTTAATATAAAACTCACAGGTTAACTCGGTCAATCGACGGGTTAACTTGTTCAAACTCGATTTTGACCATGTCATTTGCATTTCTACCAAATTATTCTACCAGGCCTAGTCAAAGGCTCAGGTCGCCGATTTTCCTGTCGATCTAGGCCAGCTTTTTGTAACTTCAGTTTGCAATATCAACCCTTATGTCTCCATCTAATCTAAAACTTAACAATTTGTTTCTGTAATCATCCATTTAGCCCCCAACAAATTCCATTTGCTTATACAAATCCCCATGAAATTATTTAATTAATTTAAGTTCTCTTTTTTTTACTTTGACTATAATAAGTGCTGTGTAACCATGACTGGCGACTGTCAAACTTCCATGTCCAAAACTAGGTGCCACAAGTTGCTATTGTGTTTTCGAAGCAATAAACCTTTGCTTTACAAAGCATATTCCTTGATGTCGTTTCAACCTAAAGACCTTGGATGCGAACATATTTCATATGTCGGATAGATGTTGCCACTTAGAACTACGCTTTTAGTCTACTTTTCAATGGCATGCCTGGGACATAGGATGACATTGTTTCAATTTATTTAAGGTCATCACAGACTTGGGACATCTGGGATTGACACCTATTAAGTTTGACCTATGAGTAGTTGAGATGAAACCGCGCATCGGCATCCAATGGAGATCACATTTTCCATTTGAAAATATAAGCTTGCACTTTATATCTTTCAAAGGTAATGCAGTTTTACACTTCTACAATAAGTTGTTTGGTATTTTCTCTTTAGCCAAGATTTTGTTTTATTCACATCTATTGCCTCTTCCCACACTCATAATATATTCCACCGTTGACTAATTTGAGCTTCGGAGTACCCGCAGTCACCTTCTCCACCGAGGCCAGATGCATTTAACACCTTGTTCAAATATGTATGAACCTAACATGTAATATGTAGTGAAATCGAAATCTGTTGACCCTGTGCTCTGTCGAATTTCAAGGTCAAATGCTATTTGTATGAAGTATAATCTGCAAAAGCACGTTTTTGGCAATGGAAAGTATATTTCAATAATTTNGGGATAGAAATAAGTCATGCATGAGCAAAACACTACCACAGACACCAATAATAGTAAGATAATTCACCAATAAAGTAACACAAGATACCCATCAATTAGAGTTCAATATAGAGCATATTGTATCCATAGGCATAACAACAAGCATAATGTTACAAAGGATAATAGTATGAATAGGTTAGACTAACATAGTATCCGAAATGCATAACCATGAAATATAAATCATTTCTAAACCTTCGGAGGAGGCCATGGAGTGAAGTGAGAGTAAAAGTGAGCATAAAAAGCATTTTATTTTTCTTGCATCGTAGCTTATTGAACTTGTATTGCATCATGTTGGTAGGGGTGGCAAACGAGTCGAAAAGCCCGTCGGCTCTTGAAAATGGGGCTTATGAGCGGCTCGGGCTCGTAAAATCACGAGCCCGAGCATGAGCCAAGCTTGCTTGGCCGCTCGTGGCTCATGTAATTTGTGTGACAGAAATAGTCACATTTTTAAAAAGTTTTTCAATGTTAGTAACCGTTAATGTCACTAAACTTTCATCAGTGATCATTTCGGTCACTGAAATTTTTTGTTTGTTTTTATTTTTTGTGTTTCCCCTCTCTATAAATAGGCCTAATTTCTCCAAATTTTTTCAACAGCTCTCTCAACTCTCTTTCTCTCAATCTTTCTTGTACTCAAATCTCAATAGTCTCAATTAGTCAATTATCAACAATTATACAATATACATTAGTTTTTACAATTTCAATCATTCAATTTTAATTCATTTAATTCTCATTTCTCACAAGACAAATTCACATTTTAATTACATACTCTTTACTCAAGACTTAGTACTTACGTCGTACTACATCATCAATTCATCTATACTGTATCATCACAATTCACAATTGAAATCCACACTCATTTGTCGAGGGTTTGTTCGGTGTTGGAGGCGAATCACCTTTGACGCTACAAATTAATATCGGCATCAATTTTTCAATCTAAATGAAGTACTAATTCCTGAAAATATTTCAAATTTGGGTGCAGAAGAAAGCAATAATGCAATTAATTTGAATGACGTCGATGTTTTCGAAGTCAAAGTGGAACAAAAGGAGGAACCCGAATTAGACATTCTCGATGCTAGAGGGAAAGGAAAGGGGAAAAAGTAGGCAAAATGTTGGGATCACTTCAAATGATTTCAACGGGTCGTGTTATAGATGCAGTCCTAGAGTCCAAAACAGTAAGTAAATACTGTCAACAACAATTGGCACAGTAAAAAAGCATTGGTATCATCCACTTCAACCGTCACTACAAAGTGTGTACAACCAAACATGGATTTCTTAAAGCCGGTCAAACACAACTATAATTTGGTAATCCAGACATCGGGCCCACGACTTCTTCCCTCACCACGTGGATATATTCAGAAGAGAATGCTCTAATGGAAATGGTGAAACTTGTTGTTCGTGCTGAGTTGCCTCTTGCAATAATGGACAACCAACATTTCATCTCATACATAAAAAATATCTTCAGTCGAGGAATGTTGGAGTAAGTTGAAACAATCTTCATTCGGATACAGTAGAATATTTTCTTCAAACAAAACAACAATTGACTTTGAATTTACAAAAATATGGGGGTGTTATATCTTTAACTTCGGATACATGGGATGAGATTTATAAAAGAACTTATATAGCTACAATAGCACACTACATAGACCTATTTTGTTGCATGCATAAAAAAAATTATTGCTTTTAAAATTATTAAATTCCTCCATAACGCTAACAATATATATAATGCGATTATAACTATTATTAAAGAATATCATCGCGAAAGTAAAATTCGTTCTTTTTCATTCACAATGCTAGTGTTAATAAAGTAGTTATCGATAAATTGTGCAATGTATTGCAGCTTGATTTCGGTGGTTATTTGTTTCATATTCGTTGTATGTGCCATATTTTAAATTCAATTGTATAAGATGGTTTGAAACATTTTAAAAATAAAATATAAAGAATTGGGAATGCACTAATATATATCACGATCTCCCCCAATAGAAAACAAGCATTTGAGGAATTTTGTGTTGAATTTGGGGTGACGAATATTAAAATATTTGTTAGCAACATAGGTCACAGATGGAATTTCACTTACTTTAATAAAGTCATGCGAAGGTTTTGAACATTTAATAACTGAGTTTTATAACAATGGGCATTTTCAAAACTTCACGATACTATTTTGAATGAATCCGATTGGCTTTCAGCTTTAAAAGTTAAAATAATTTTGAAGTGTTTTTATGACAGTACAAATATTTTATCTGGAGTTTACTATCCCATTAGCTTCATGGTGCTTGAACGTCTTTATATAATTGCAAGAATATTTCATAAATACAAAAATGACCCTTGATTTTAGTGCAATTATATACTCTATGGAATTAAAATTTATAAAATATTGGGAAGACTTACCTATGTTATTTCCTCCAGCATGCATCATGGACTCCGATATAATTTATCAAGAAATAAATATGTAATTGATCAAATTTCAAGAGTTTTTAACTTTTAATATACCTGTCACGTATAGAAATTTAGAACAAACTTTATGTAAAATGTATCAATTATATGCAGAACAAATATGTACAAATATTAGTCGAGTACCCTCATGCCTACTCCTTCCGCTGATATTGAAGAAGATGATGCTGAAATTTTAAATTTATTTAAAGGCATTAACACGTATAGATATGATGCAAATGTAATAGGATCATCTAGTAATACTTTATCTTCTACACGTAAACAAACATCGGAAGCAAGTACAAATACATTGCATGTTGAATTAATTTATTACTTTAATCATAATATGCCTACCAATAAAACAATTAAAAAAAACTCTGAAGAGGTTATTGAATTATGCCGACAGCATGAATGATAATAGCTAGTAGTTTCCGCAATTACAAAAAATTTACCGATACCTCATTTTAGCATTGTAGCTTCAGAGTTTGCTTTTAGTGCAGGCAAGAGAGTTTTGTCAGAGGTCAAGAGCCGACTAAAAGAATATATTTTGGAAGCATTAATGTGCATGAAGGATTGACAAGGCGCTCATTTCCGACTACAAGATAAAAATGTTGAAATTGCATGTCGTCAAGGAAGTGATATTTAATTTAATCATATTTATCAAAATTTGCTATTTTATAATACTATTTTTAATTTTCTCTAAAAAATTGTACACGTTATAAGTTGTTCGTGTACAATTTTTAACTTTACTTGCTCAAAACTTAAGTAGTCAATCCCAAACCCGAATAAAGAGGGAGTGTTTACCGTTGATAATTTATCTATTTAAAAAAGAAAAAAGTTAAACAAGGCTCGCCCACGAGCCGTTTTTGGGCTCGTGGATTTTTTTTTCTTTTGGGCTTCTTCTCTCTATAAATTCCCCAACACTTAACCCATTTTTCTCTCACAATTCAACTTTCAACAACT
>NW_019250400.1:0-1307 GCF_002742605.1 Olea europaea var. sylvestris
AATTATTAGAACAAAACAACATAACTATCAACACAAAAATAGAAAAAAATTACCAAAAAATAAAAAAATTACCAAAAAATAAAATTTTTTGGATAATCTGACTTGATTAATTTAGGCAAAATTTGAGAAAATTATTAGTAGAGAAAATGAAATGTGCAAGTTTGAATTAAATAATAGATTTAATTGTTTGCTCAACTGTAATAAAGGATCGATAAATATAGTTTAGTAGCAGTTGTTCAATACATTACTCAATTTGAGGGTTTTACATTAACAGATGTGATGATCTATGGGCATTTGAATATGATTTAATTAAATAACTAAGATGTATAATTGTCGAATTAAGTTTAATTGAATTATATCTAATATGTACGTATCTCTTTAACTGAAATGTGTTAAATTTTAATTGGGTTAAACAAAATTGAGACTAATTTATTTTCATATTTTTTTTTTGATAAATGATTTAAAACGGTATATAAAGATTGAAACTCAAACCAACCACTTCAAAGTGGTTTGGTTCGGTTCAAAATCAAAACGTTGATGAATTTACGTGGAACCAAACTAATGAAAACGATTTCGATTCGATTTTACGATTTGAGAGTTTCGTTGTTCAGCCATAGATAGCATGGCGTGGAAAATGATTATTGATTTAGTGAAGCACAAAAAATTGAAGAAAAAAATTTATATAAACGAAATGAGAATTCCATGTTGTCGACCCCCACCATCTATTATAAAAAGTAGAATCTTATCTAAAAGCATATAAAGCATCTCAATTATCATAAGCAACAAAAACTTCGCACGTTTTTCAAATCGAAAAAGTAGAATGGTATCCAAGGAAAAATAAAACATCTAATTAAATCATATATACACTTCGTTAATGTATCAAACCAAATACGAAAATTGCTTCGTTATTTTCTTTATCTTCTCCCTGATTAAATCCAACTCCATGGTAATTCTCTGCATTGAGGCAGAGGAATGGATAAAAAATATTTCCAATGAAAATGACAATAAAACACAATAGCCAAATATACGTTTAAAAAAAAAAGTGCAGAAATACAAATTGAAGAGTGCTTCAAGTACAAGGCCGTACCAAATACTCACGGGGTGGGTGGGGGTTTGGTAGTTTTTTTATACAGGTGGGCCCATGTGGGACCGTTTGGTGTGAGTGTTCGTAAGGGTTCTGCCCTATTAACTCAGAAAAATTCATACAAATTAACATTCATAAAAAAAAAAATTACTGTTCATAAACCACAATCAGACTTATATTATAATTAAATTTAAAGTTGGATTTTATTAGACATGGAAGAGAG
>NW_019250401.1:0-1307 GCF_002742605.1 Olea europaea var. sylvestris
AAAATTTTTTTTTTTTTTTTTTTAGTTGGCAGGGTGAATTTGGACTTTGCACTGTTGAACTTCGGTGCAAGCAAATCTCTTTGTTACCATCAAACGTAACTTTCTTCATTAAACAGTGGCATGACTGTAGCCTTTTGTAACTGCTGAACAGTGTTTTGAACTGTAGCCTGTCTATAATTCTTTTTCTTATTAATCTTTTTTCATTGAAAAGGGTTCAGTCTGCTAAAAGAGTAGGCTTTGAAACAATTAATGGAGTACAACAAGAGAGAAAAAAGAAAGAGACGGGAAGAACCTTTAAATAGAATTATAAAGACAACAAACAGTTATCACTAAATATAACAAATCAAGGGCTAACTTATTCGATAGGGCTAGTCCTATTTGTACGAAAAATTCATACCAACACAAGAAAAGTTACCAAAATATCGAATTGGCAAATTTCAAATGTTGGAAACAACAATTACAAGAAGAAAATAAATAAAAATATTCATTTTATTGTCACGTCAATCAGCATGTAATTTGGCATGTGATCTTCCACGTTAGGAAGGTAATTGCCTCACTAGAAATGTAATCTCCACCACCTTCCTATCAGCTAAAGCTTCCTAGTGCAAAGTTCACCTATTCATATGCATAGTGAATCAAACATGATCTAAATTCTTAGCCTCTCATCTAATTCCATTCATTAATTCCATGTTCAACACAAAACAAAAGATAGGGCCATATGCATCATTAATAATTTAGGCCCCTTGCTCCACAGAACTAACGTTAGAATTGCAGAAGCTGGTGTGGCATGCATAAAGTAATTTTAATTTGAGAATATCATCTTCAGATGGTGGTGAACCCAAGTGCCTTCACGGGCATAAAATGAAGAATCCATATTTCTGAACTGTCTTAACTGTTCCTGCTGAAAACCTTCAGGCCATAAAATAGATTGCAACAACCAAAAGGCATAAATTCCAAACAAAAAGATTAAATGTATTTGAAATGAAGAAGAAAATGAAACCAAATTGGCTATAAAATTGTGCTCTGAAGGTATACACAGATTATTTCTTCTCATGCTTACAAGAACAAGCAACAAATCAACTTTTACCTTTGTAAGCATGATGACAACAAAACTATTCTCAGCAACTTTATTTTCTTCCAGTGTTGTGCCATCCTTGAGAACTTTTCCTTGATGTATAAGCATCTGTTGTGCAGCAGGATAAACACCTGATCCCTGAGCAGTTTCTATGGTTTTCTTCACATCTTTAACCTGCAGAATAAAAGTAATGATTCAACAGATATATAATGCCCATAATTTGAGAAAATAT
>NW_019250402.1:0-1307 GCF_002742605.1 Olea europaea var. sylvestris
ATTTAGACAAGCGATTCGTCAAAAACGAACAAACCCGAAGTTATCGTGAAATCAAAAACCACTTTTCATTGGCTCGGTTTCAATCGAATTAGACTACCAATTCCCCAAAACGAACAAACCCAAAGTTATCATGAAATTGAAAGCCACTTTTCATTTGCTCGATTCCAATCAATTTAGAGTAGCAATTCTCAAAAAATGAACAAACCTGAAGTTATCATGAAATGGAAAACCACTTTTCATTAGCTTGATTCCAATCAAATTAGACAACCAATTCGCCAAAAACAAACAAACCTGAAGTTATCATGAAATCAAAAACCACTTTTCATTAGCTCGATTCCCATCGAAATAGACTAGGAATTCACCAAAAATGAACAAAATCGATGTCATCATGAAATTAAAAACCACTTTTCATTGGCCCGATTTCAATCAAAGTAGACTAGCAAATCGCAAAAATGAACAAACCCGAAGTTATCATCAAACGAAAACCACTTTTCATTGGCTCGATTCCAATCAAATTAGACTATCAATTCGCCAAAAACGAACAAACTCGAAGTTATCATGAAATGAAAAATCACTTTTCATTGGCTCGATTCCAATCGAATTAGACGAGCAATTTGCCAAAAATGAACAAACTCAAAGTTATCATGAAATCAAAAGCCACTTTTCATTGGCTCAATTCCAATTGAATTAGACTAGCAATTCCCCAAAATGAAAAAACCCGAAGTTATCATGAAATCAAAAGCCACTTTTCACTAGCTCGATTCCAATCGAATTAGACTACTAATTTGCCAAAACAAACAAACCTGAAGTTATCATGAAATCAAAAGCCACTTTTCATTTTCTCGATTCCAATCGATTTAGACTAGCAATTCGCCAAAAATGAACAAACCCCAAGTTATCATGAAACAAAAAACTACTTTTCACTGGCTCGATTCCAATCGAATTAGACTAGCAAATTGCAAAAAATGAGCAAACCCGAATTTATCATGAAATCAAAAGCCATTTTCCATTTGCTCGATTCCAATCGTTTTACACTATCAATTCTCCAAAAACAAACAAACTTGAAGTTATCATGAAATGAAAAACCACTTTTCATTGGCTCGATTCCAATCGAATTAGACTAGCAGTTCGGCAAAAACAAACAAACCCGAAGTTATCTTGAAATCAAAAACCACTTTTCATTGGCTCGACTCCAATCGAATTAGACTAGCAATTCGCCAAAATGAACAAACCCGAAATTATCATGAAATCAAAAGCCACTTTTCATTTGCTCGATTCCAATCGATTTAGACTAGCAATTCGCCAAA
>NW_019250403.1:0-1307 GCF_002742605.1 Olea europaea var. sylvestris
AAAAACCACTTTTCATTGGCTTGACTCCAATAGAATTATACTTGCAATTAGCCGAAATCGAAAAAACTCGGAGTTGTCATGAAATCAAGAACCACTTTTCATTAGCTCGATTCCAATTGAATTAGAGTAGCAATTCGCCGAAAGTAATCAAACCCGAAGTTATAACGAAATCAAGAACCACTTTTCATTGGCTCGATTCCAATCAAATTAGACTAGCAATTCTTGAAAATGGTCAAGCCCAAAGTTATCATGAAATCAAAAACCATTTTTCATTGGCTCGATTCCAATCGAATTAGACTAGCAATTCGACAAAACGAACAAAATCGAAGTTATCATGAAATCAAAAACCACTTTTCTTTGGCTCGATTCCAATCGAATTAGACTAGAAATTCGCAAAAAACGAACAGACCCGAAGTTAATGAAATGAAAAACCACTTTTCTTTGGCTCGATTCCAATCGAATTAGACTAGCAATTCGACAAAACGAACAAAACCGAAGTTATCATGGAATCAAAAACCACTTTTCTTTGGCTCGATTCCAATCGAATTAGACTAGCAATTCGCAAAAAACGAACAGACCCGAAGTTAATGAAATGAAAAACCATTTTTCTTTGGCTCGATTCCAATCGAATTAGACTAGCAATTCGAAAAAACGAACAAACCCGAAGTTATCATGAAATCAAAAACCACTTTTCTTTGGCTCGATTCCAATCGAATTAGACTAGCAATTCGACAAAACGAACAAACCCGAAGTTATCATGAAATCAAAAACCACTTTTCTTTGGCTCGATTCCAATCGAATTAGACTAGCAATTCGACAAAACGAACAAACCCGAAGTTATCATGAAATCAAAAACCACTTTTCAGTGACTTGATTCTAATCGAGTTAGACTAGCAATTCGCCAAAAATGAACAGACCCGAACTTAACGAAATCAAAAACCACTTTTCAGTGGCTCAGTTCCAATCGAATTAGACTAGCAATTCCCCAAAAACGAACAAACCCAAAGTCACAATGAAATTGAAAACCACTTTTCATTGGCTCGATTCAAATCGAATTAGAATGGCATTTCACCAAAAATGAACAAACCCGAAGTTATCATGAAATCAAAAAAACCAATTTTCATTGGCTTGATTCCAATCGAATTAGACTTGCATTTCACCAAAAATGAACAAAGCTGAAGTTATCATGAAATCGAAAAACACTTTTCATTGGCTCAATTCCAATTGAATTAGACTAGCAATTAGCCAAAAATGAACAAACCCGAAGTTATCAAGAAATCAAAAACCACTTTTCATTGGCTCGATTC
>NW_019250404.1:0-1307 GCF_002742605.1 Olea europaea var. sylvestris
CTGAATTGAATTCATAAATCTCAGCTACATCTCAGATACATACACCATTAGTTTACTGAAATAAAGTACACACCTCCTTCGCTGTTGGTGTAAGTATTATGCCCTAGGTCCAATCAACTTTAGATATAAATACTTTTATATATAATTAATACAATTAAATAGCAAATCTATTATTTAATTAATAGACGATTAAATAATAGAGTCCGTAGATTCAAATATTTGTAATTTGTTAATTACAAGGAGTTGTGATTGTGAGATACAAATTACATCTGATTGAATCTTAAATCATCTGTGGTCGTAAGTAATAACGAAATACGGATATCGTTATTACGGATAAACCATCACGTATGGCATTTCTTACTTGTGAAGTAAGTAGCTGATCTCACAAGTTAAAGTGTGGTGACACTTAAATGAACACGTGGATGTTTTGTTATAGAACAAAACATTGGAGACCCGTCGAGAGATTCCACATGGATAACTATTTGAGTGTCAATGGTTAATCTCTAACGTTCGGTAGTGGAATTGGTCCTTTGACTTGAGGTCGTCATGGTACCTTATATAAGGACGGTCATACTTTGACGGTATTGGATGTTGCTCTGAAAAGGGACGCTAATACGACATCGTTCGGGTACGTAAAAAATCGTATGAAGGTTGTGATTGATTAATAAAGTATTCGTCACTCTTAGATAGTAGGAGATTATGATATGCGTTTCATTCAATTAAGTCAATGATGAAATCCTTGGCCAATGTATACTCATAAGTCGAAAATGAGTTTTCGACTTATATTGACTTAATAGTGGAGTGAAAGATATGATCGATAATCGAGATTGACACAATTCCAAATCTCGTAATTGATCGGATCATATTGACAAAGGGATTATAGTTTCACCGTAAACAAACGAATTTGGTTTTGTCATACCACGTGACATTTCCCGTCACATGTATTGCCTTGAAACATTGCTAAATGTCAATTAAAAACGGCGAGTGTGAATTGACAATAAATTAAAAGGGTGTTTTAATTTATCAATTTTGATTAGATCAAAATAATATTTCACGTCGTTAGGCATCGTGGTCGGGAACCTAATGGGTCGCACACAAAAGAAAATTGGAAGATTGCAAATTGGCAATTGGTTAAATTAACAATCGTTGGATAAACTAATTAATTGGATTTGTTATTTATATTCCCGAATTAATTAATTGGATTAATTAATTCACGGATCGGGCTTAATTAATTGGATTAATTAAATATTGGACCGGACCCGGCCGAGCCCGTTTAGGTTTATATAAATATATGGCTAGGGTTTGAG
>NW_019250405.1:0-1307 GCF_002742605.1 Olea europaea var. sylvestris
AAAAGTTATTTATTTTAAAATAGACTTTTCTCTGAAGGTTCAGACCGAATTTACGGTGTTTTCAGATATGAGCATCGGAGAATGTTACACTTTTCTTGAATTTCTCATTAAAAAACTATGCTTTTATTCACTATCATCGGAGAATTGAACATTGCAAAGCTATTAATGTTGGGGGAAGAACGATCATAGGAAATAGCAACATTTATAATTTTTTTTATATATGAAATTCGTAATATATTTTACTATTAGAATATTTCTGCATATGATGAAGTAATTAAAGGGCAAAGACTTTCTTCCACTAATATGTAAATGTGTGACACTTAATTTTATATTGTTGTTGAGAATTCAAAATTTTAATTAATATGTTCAAATCATAATTACTGTTTCAATACAATAGTGTCACGCTTGAAATCACGGTGCGGGTTATATTAAAATTTAACAATTCTTGAGGGTCTCTGCATCTTTTAAAGTTTGCATATTGTAGATACCCGTTCTATCTATTTTTATTTTATATCAGTGAACTCTTAATGATGTTTTATAATTATGATCTACCTTAAGTAATTAAAATGGCATCCGATTTTTCATAAATATTTTTAACTATATGAAAATGTACGTCACTTGCTCCATTCCATCATCAAACTGAAATGACGGGCCATCAAAAAACTTCTCATGAAGGAAAAAAATAGGAAATATTCTCTTTTTAAAAGATTAAACTCAATAGAAAAATATTTCAAGTGTCTTTTTTGTTTCGTCCCGTGGATCAAAACCTCAAAAACTTCGAGTTCACAATGGGACTTCCTTTACGATAACATTTTAAAATTATCATATTCCTAAGATTAATTTCAATATGGAGACGATAGTCCTCACGTAATTTTTATAAACACCACAGGTTGAAATGATAGAATGCAAAATCGTTTAATTTAGAAAGAAATTTACATTATTTAAACTTGCTATGGACAGCACAACCTTCCACCAACATTTAAAGTTGGCATCTTAGAATTGTCCTCTATACTTTCATTCTCGTACGCAAGCAATGCAAATTTAAATCATTGAGAGGACAAGATTTGATGTGTGCCTAAATTCAAACCAAGCATGAAGTCTTAATAATCGGCAAACATATTCTCACTTACTGGCTAAGAATTCAAGACAAATACAGCCAACAAATTCTCTACCTAAATGATCAACAGATTTGCCTTCTTATCAGTTGAGAGCCACAAATTCCATGTCAAAAGTTAATTCAACCGAGCAAATATATTAAACGGACACAAATACCAAATACGAATAAGTAAATAATAGAGTAATATTAC
>NW_019250406.1:0-1307 GCF_002742605.1 Olea europaea var. sylvestris
TTTTGGCGAATTGCTAGTGTAATTCGATTGGAATCGAGACAATGAAAAGTGGTTTTTGATTTCATGTTAACTTCGGGTTTGTTTGCTTCTGGCGAATTGCTGGTCTAATTTGTTTTGAATGGAGCCAATTAATAGTGGCTTATGATTTCATTATAACATCGGGTTTGTTCATTTATGGCAATTTGATAGTCTAATTCGATTAGAATCGAGACAAAGAAATGAGGCTTTTGGTTTCATAACAACTTCAGGTTTGTTCGTTCTTCGTTAATCGCTAGACTTATTCGATTGGAATCAAGCCAGTGAAAAGTGGATTTTGATTACTTGATGACTTCAGGCTTGTTCATTTTTGGCGAATTGCTAGTCTAATTCGATTGGAATTGGGCCAATGAAAAGTTGTTTTTGATTTCATTATAACTCCAGGTATGTTCATTTTCGGTTAATTGCTAGTCTTATTCGATTGGAATCGAGCCAAAGAAAAGTGGCTTTTGATCTCATGATATCTTTCTAATTTGTTCATTTTTAGAAAGTTGCTAGTTTAATTCGATTGGAATACAGACAAAGAAAAGTGGTTTTTGATTTCATGATAACTTCGATTTTGTTCTTTTTGGTGAATTGCTAGTGTAATTCGATTGGAATCGAGCCAATGAAAAGAGGCTTTCGATTACATGTTAACTTTGGGTTTGTTTGTTATTGGCGAATTGCTAGTCTAATTCGATTGCAATCGATCCAATAAAAAGTGGCTTTTGATTCATGATAACTTCGGGTTTGTTCATTTTTGGCGAACTGCTAGTCTAATTAATTGGAATCGAGCCAACGAAAAGTTGGTTTTGATTTCATGATATCTTCGAATTTGTTCATTTTTAGAAAGTTTCTAGTTTAATTCAATTGGAATACAGCCAAAGAAAAGTGGTTTTTGATTTCATGATAACTTCAATTTTGTTCTTTTTGGTGAATTGCTAGTGTAATTCGATTGGAATCGAGCCAGTGAAAAGTGGCTTTAGATTACATGTTAACTTTGGGTTTGTTTGTTATTGGCGAATTGCTAGTCTAATTCGATTGGAATTGAGCCAATAAAAAGTGGCTTTTGATTCATGATAACTTCGGGTTTTGTTCATTTTTGGCAAGCTGCTAGTCTAATTCGATTGGAATCGAGCCAACGAAAAGTTGGCTTCGATTTCATGATAACTTCTTGTTTGTTTATTTTTGGCGAATCACTAGTCTAATACGATTGGAATCGAGTCAACAAATAGTGGCTTTTGATTTCATGATAACTTCGAGTTTGTTCGTTTTTGGCAAATTGCGAGTCT
>NW_019250407.1:0-1307 GCF_002742605.1 Olea europaea var. sylvestris
CTTTTTGGAAATGTAGCGACCGTTTTGGATTGAACTCACCACTTCGTCGTGATGTATGAGGGATTTTGACCATTTTTCGAAAGTGTGAGTACTTGCGTATTTGAAACGTTTGGATTGTCGGCGTACGAAGAATTGAGCGTAACTTTTGCACACGGTGTCCGTTTTCGGCCATAAGTACTTTTTGGAAATGTAGCGACCGTTTTGGATTGAACTCACCACTTCGTCGTGACGTATGAAGGATTTCGGCCATTTTTCAAAAGAATGAGGACTTGCATATTTGGAACGTTTGGATTGTCGACGTACGAAGAATTGAGCGTAACTTTTGTACACGGTGTCCGTTTTGGGGCCGTAAGTACTTTTTGGAAATGTAGCGACCGTTTTGGATTGAACTCACCACTTCGTCGTGACGTATGAAGGATTTCGGCCATTTTTCAAAAGAATGAGGACTTGCATATTTGGAACGTTTGGATTGTCGACGTACGAAGAATTGAGCGTAACTTTTGTACACGGTGTCCGTTTTGGGGCCGTAAGTACTTTTTGGAAATGTAGCGACCGTTTTGGATTGAACTCACCACTTCATCGTGACGTATGAGGGATTTCGGCCATTTTTTGAAAATGTGAGCACTTGCGTATTTGGAACGTTTGGATTGTCGACGTACGAAGAATTGAGCGTGACTTTTGCACACGGTGTCCATTTTGGGCCCGTAAGTACTTTTTGGAAATGTAGCGACCGTTTTGGATTGAACTCACCACTTCGTCGTGACGTATGAGGGATTTTGGCCATTTTTCAAAAGTGTGAGCACTTGCATATTTGGAACGTTGGGATTGTCGGCGTACTAAGAATTGAGCGTAACTTTCGCACACGGTGTCCATTTTGGGCCCGTAAGTCCTTTTTGGAAATGTAGCGACCGTTTTGGATTGAACTCAAAACTTCATCGTGACGTATGAGGGATTTCGGCCATTTTTCGAAAGAATGAGCACTTGCATATTTGGAAAGCTTGGATTGTCGGCGTACCAAGAATCGAGCGTAACTTTTGCACCCGGTGTCCGTTTTGGGGCCATAAGTCCATTTTGGAATTGTAGCGACCGTTTTGGATTGAAATCACAACTTTGTCGTGACGTACGAGGGGTTTCAGCCATTTTTCGAAGGTGTGAGCACTTGCATATTTGGAAAGCTTGGATTGTCTGCGTACGAACAATTGAGTGTAACTTTTGCACACGAAATCCGTTTTGGGCCCGTAAGTACTTTTTGGAAATGTAGCGACCGTTTTGGATTGAACTCACCACTTTGTCGTGACGTATGAGGG
>NW_019250408.1:0-1307 GCF_002742605.1 Olea europaea var. sylvestris
ATCTCGTATTAGTCAAAAAATAATGGGTAATCAATTTTTATTTTTTACACCATATTTTAATTGCATTTAAAGTTCTTAATTTTCGTTTGTTATAGCATTTATGTCTTTAACGATTTTTCACATTATTCTTGTCCTTAAATTTTTTATTAGTTAACACATTTTGTGTTTGAAAAATATTTTTTCTTCATTTAAAAGCATGACAACAAAATATTTAGATATAAATAATTATTAAGGACATGAGGTATTAATTAATGGAAAGTTGAAGATAAGATTTCGACGAAAATATGTTAAGTAAATAATTGTAATAATGAGCAAAGATTGAATAGCTTAATTGTATCTAAAATATGGTGTATCAAATAAAAATTGTAATGACAATTAAACCACCAAACATAAAAGATAAGTACGTAAAATCGTTAAGTAAATAATTGTAATAATGAGCAAAGATTGAATAGCTTAATTGTAACTAAAATATGGTGTATCAAATAAAAATTGTAATGACAATTAAACCACCAAACATAAAAGATAAGTACGTAAATGGAATTTATAGTGACATGGTTGATTCATAAATTACTGGTGGGCTCGACGCGTAAATTTCATTTGAAAATTGAAATTCAATTCTCTAATTCCATGGCCAATAGATTCATATTTATTACGCCTTGGAATTCCGTTGGGAATTAATGGAGTTAACGTTCGTCAATATCCGAATTCATTAAAATTAATGATTGGTTCACATCTTAGTACATTAAATTCTCACGGAATTTTGTTAAGTAAAAACATATCTATGTAATAATTTTATGTAATAATTATCGAGATAAATAGAGGACAATAATGTTGTTTTTGATATATTTAATAATGATCAATATTGTTCTTCAATTTATTAGTAAATTTTCATTTTCCCATGGATTGTCATACATGAGTTATCTAGCATGTATTTCGAATGAAAAATTAGATAAATTCTAGACGAATTTAAAAATTTATGTAAGATATTCAATAAAGAGTAATGTCACATTAAATAATTAGACTAATCAAGTAGTCTTATATCCATACATCCTCGTTATATTACAGGGAGATAATCTGGAGGAGATAAAAAACATTATTCTTAGGACCGTGCTTCTTGTACACGGCTCACATCGGGGGAGGGACCCAGACGTGGGCCCCAATGTGGGACCTTGCCCCATGGGGTGAGGTGGGCCTATGTACACGCCCGTGTACAAAGGGCTTTATTTCTTATTCTTATGGTAAATTAAAGAAATACTAATAATTAAGTAGTTGCATGTGAAAATTTCTTTTATATTTGTAGGAAAAAA
>NW_019250409.1:0-1307 GCF_002742605.1 Olea europaea var. sylvestris
TTTTTTTTTTTAACCACATATTTTTAATCAAATTATTATTTTAAAATACATTCTTAGATTATAATAGAACTCTATCTGCTAAACAAAAAGTGAACTAATACCAGAATCAATTAGAAATTAATTAATCACAACCAAATGTTACTAACTACTCTCGAAACTTGAATAGAAATTTATAATGGAAATGCATAATGACATGCTGAAATGGAAATATGTTTTTTCTAAATAGTCATTTCTCCTCAACTTAATGGTGAATTTTAGAGGGAACGACCTTATTAGATGAGAAAAATTTATTGATCATGTTTTTAAGGTTTACATCTCCATTTTTAAGAGTTGTAGTAGAAGAAGAATTCAATACAAGCATATCCAATTAATTATTAGAAACCCCAGAAATTAAACTACTTTAGACCGTATTTAGGACTTTTTGATCTTATTTTTTGGGGAAAATAAATTTTGAAGTAGTGACTTTTTAAAAAATTTGTGGTTGAAAATAAAAATTAAAAATTAAGTTTACGTTTAAAACTATTCTATGTGAGAATATCTAATTTAGTAAAAATGAATTTCGAAAAGATAAAAAAAAAAAAAAAGAGTTTTGAAAAACAAATGAAGCTCAAACATTACAGCCTGTCAATCTTGGGGCAAAAAGTACACTGACACGTAATAATTAATATCACGTGGTGCATGCTGCCAAAATAATAATAATACAAATTTTCAATTGGTTAAGAACATAAGACTTGGTAACTTCTGAACCACAAATTTGCGACCCTAGCTAGGTAGTAATCTTCAGGTTGAACCCCAACCTTAAAGGTCCTCACCGCTCCTGCCCTGGAGTATCGTGAGGGAGGTAAATCGCAGGTTATGCCTCCAAGGGTACAGGATGGAAGGTTGCTTGTACACTTGCACTTACCCAAGAGTCAAATCCATTTTTCAGGATTCGAACTCTTGACGCAACAGCCTCAAGCAAAGCTAGATTTCTCTACCCTCCCTTTTTAACACTTGCAATCTTCACGTTGTTGATTGTTGAAGACAAGAAGGTTTTGTAATATTACAGTTTTTTTCTAATATTAGTCTTTGACACGTGCATTGCATGAGTTTTGTATTTATTGTATTTTTATTAGTGTCCAAATTGTAGATTTTTCAAAATTAATTGAAGATTCGAAATATTTGGTGAAGTCTAATCGTTTGATTCATTACATTAGCGCAGAATGCATGAAGATTTCCTTTTCGTTTTTTTTTCCTCATTTATTTATTTTTTATTTGTTTTATTCATATTATAAATATTTTTTTCCATTTAAAATACTTTTTAATTC
>NW_019250410.1:0-22348 GCF_002742605.1 Olea europaea var. sylvestris
TCAAACCACAAGGTTTTACAACAGAACCTAACGAACTTTTAATGTAGCATTTCTTTTGGCTTTGGAGTTTAAAATCTTATCCCAGTAGGAAACTTTTTCTGTTTCACCCTTGACGCGATTGCTCAGTAAGTACACACTTGGTATTTCGCAGGTTGCTGCTAAGAAGAAAAGCTTGGCAGATGAAACCGGGGCAATACTACAAGCGAAGTTGAAGCAACTGGCCCCCGTACAATAAGTATTGTCATTTTGTATTGTAACATCTGGTGGCTATTAAATCTTAAAATGAGAAGCATATTTAAAATATAATTTTGCCTTTGTTGAAGAAGAAAGTATTACAAAAGAATGTATTGAGTTATTTCCTTTTTTCCTCATTCGTTCCCCCAGACTTTGTACTTTAAAAAAAAAAAAAAAAAAGTGCAGATTACGGCGGTTGGAAAATTTATCCATTGAATGAATACAGTAATGAGTTTCTGTCTGCATGTACATACATATTTGGTTAATAAAATTACACCTTCAATGTATTTATCCAACATCTATATTGATAGTGAAGAAGAAATGGTGCAAATTTTTCGTCTTGGTAATATTTTTTAACAACCTACGTCAAAGCGACGTATGTGAGATGAGGTGTAAGAGTTGAAATTGTTGGAGAGTAATTTTTAAAATTTTACGAGATAGTGAGGTCTAACGTGTTCGAATTTGTGCTTGGGGGACATGATTTTTCCTTTTTTCATGTCGAATATTTTTTCTTATATAGCTCGAAAATAAATTTGGGTGTGGATAAATCAATTAATTTTGCCGTTCTCAAAAATATATATAGCGATGATACCTAACAGCAGTCTTGTTGGCTAATCGTAAAAAATAAATAAATAAAATAAAATAAAAATTCTAGTGCAGTTCTTGTATCCCCTTATTTATTATAGTGCACATTACCACCTTCAAAACTGGTCTGCAAATCAAATGGAACCGCCACGCGACCACCACCACCAACAAGAAGAAGAGCCATCAAGACTCTCTCAGCCACACACAACCTGCCCCAGCTGCGGCGGACCCACTCGTTTCCCTCCTCCGCCGAACATATCCGCCACCCCTTCTTACATCCCCATCCGATTCCCTGCCGTCAACCTCCCCAACCCACCAACAAACAGTAAAGAGGCCATCATCCGTACTCCGGTCCCGCAACCCCAAAAAGTTGATCCCATTTCCCCACCCTACCACTTCACCACCCCGTCGAAGATAATCCGCTCCCAAGACGACATCGTTTGGTTCCACTCCTCCCCCATTTTTCACAATTTTCTCGGCTTTGTTGTTTCACTTTCCGAGTCTATCAAATCCCACAAGCTTTCAGATCCCTGCCATGTTTCTTCGACCATCGAAGTCATCATTTCGATTCTTCAGACTCTGAGTGATTATGTAGATGAAATCCCGCCGGCCCCTCAATCCTCTCGGTATGGGAATGTTGCTTATCGCGCGTGGCACGAGAGAATTAGCTCAGATGCTGAGTCTTTTATGCTGACATTCCTTCCGCCGGATCTTCACGGTGCCACTGTGGAACTCGTGCCTTATTTCACTGATAGCTTTGGCAACTCTAGCCGCATTGATTATGGTGCTTATATCTTTTCCTTTATTAATTTTTATTTTATTTTTTCTGTATATGTTGCAATATGGATATTCATGTTACATAAACGTTTTGCCTCGGGGATGTAGATGATATTTGTTGAAGCTAATATTGGAAAACCACTTGTATGTATCTTGTAGCTCAAATTGCGTGGAAAATAACCATTGTTAAAATGATACTGAACTTTTGATGAATCATCAATTTTGGATCAGCATTTCAAGGTTACATTTATGTATTAAAGTTTTGAGTAAGTGAAATTAGTTTTTATGCTAAAATACTTTTGGATAAATATATGCTAATAAATGTAAGCTAAACTGTGAACTTTTCCATGGTTTGGCTCTAACCTTTTTTCTGGAGACAAACCCTCACTTGAGGGTAGCTAGCAATGATGTACCAAAGGGATGCCTAATTTCAATTTTAGAAGATATGCGAACATATTTCTCATTCTGAATCCTTTTTTTGCAAAAACTATCCCAGCATATGATGAATGAGGATTTATGTTTTACTGAAGACTACTTCCAAGACACAAGTGATGTTATGCAATGTGGCGTAACTGTTCTTGTACTGTTGATGTAGTCCAAATCCGCAGAGAATCACCATTGTAAATATATGTTATCAATTTTACTTTTTTCATTTTTCTTAATTCATTTATCTAGCATCACGAATCATCATTTGACCTTCAGATGCCTTGTGTAATTAGAAACAGTGCAAGGAAATTACTCTTCCCTTGAATGCTTTCTTCTTAAAAGTCATATAGTATCATTCTAATACGTCTTTTTCGTATTTGAGTAAATGTTGTTTGTCCAGCTAATCGATCATAACCTCAGATAGTTAAATGACTTTGAAATCTTTAAGAAAAAAAAAATCAAAAATGCAATAAAGTGGTCTAAGACGAATCAATTGAAAAAAGAAAAAAAGAAAAAAAAAATTATGTTTCATAACAAATAGCCAACAATAGTTAACCTTTAAATTTATTGTTTATGCAAGTTAGATTTGGTGATTTTGTTTTTACTTTGAGAGCAGTTCCCAGATGGAAACAATCCCGAAACTTGTTGGTTCCCTTTGGAATGCTTTAAGATTTTTCCTAGTTGAATGATCTTGAGATCAAATTTTGAATTGAAATGCTTATAGAGTCAGATTGATGATGGGATTAATTTTTCACTTAGTAACTTGCAGTGCTAGAGCACTAGAGGTCCAATAATAACTAAATAACGAGGATGAAGCAGACTTTGAAACCTCTGTTATCCGAATCTCTATATCTGCACTTCCACTTGATGATTGTCATCTCAGCAAAATATATATTTCACAAGTACTCAATGAATGCCTTCCAATCTTCAGTAACATAATTATGAATAGGTTGCATGCGTATGTTCGGATACATTTTATTTTTATGTATCTATGGTATGCCTTGTATTTGTTGGGAATAAAGCTTTGATTGCTGCTGTTCCTCAATCAATAATGTTCTTGTGAATGTTGGTAGACTTTGTGCTACTCTTTATCATTTTTCTTTGTTGCAAAGGGTGACAATTTATTGTATGTTTTTGTTTTTTTATCAAATAGGTACTGGTCATGAGACAAATTTTGCAGCGTGGTTGTATTGTTTAGCAAGATTGGGCATTGTTAAAGAAGAGGATTATCCGGCATTGGTTGCAAGAGTGTTTGTCAAGTACATGGACCTGATGAGAAAATTGCAACTTACATACTCTTTAGAGCCTGCAGGATCCCACGGTGTGTGGGGACTTGATGACTATCATTTCTTACCATTTATATTTGGGTCATCACAGTTAATTGACCACAAGCATATGAAGCCAAAGTCAATTCATAATGATGATATTTTGGAGAATTTTGCAAATGAGTATCTGTATCTATCATGTATTGTATTTGTGAAGAAAGCAAAGAAGGGTTTATTTGCTGAACATTCACCATTGTTGGATGACATTAGCGGTGTTCCTACTTGGAATAAGGTGAACAGTGGGATGCTCAAGATGTATAAAGTGGAAGTTTTGGAGAAGGTTCCTATTATGCAGCATTTTCTATTTGGCTCAATCATCAAATGGTATGCTTCGAGTTTTTATCTTTTCTCTCTTTTCTAATTGATTAGGTGATTTATCTATAAATCGCAATATTGTTTTAGCTCTACTATTGATTATTTGATTTCACTACTTTCTTCTTGTTAATGCACAAGAGGTGCTAATTTGGAATTCTGAAATTAGAATTGAGCATTAGATTGGCTGATGAAGTGTATTAATACATGCTGGTTCTTTCAGTAAATTGCCATGCCCTGTATTCCAGTGCTAGAATTAGCACATGAGCTATTTTTCATTCACACATAGCTCCTCTGGTCTTATGGTTATGAAGTCTAGCCTTTAGAGAAAAACATTTTTTGGATTCAAACCCGGAGTTAGAATGCCTTGTAATGAGGACATCATTATAGTTGGACTTTTATTATTGTTTCAGTATTTTAGTTGGACATTTATTATTGTTTCAGTTGGACTTTTATTTAAGTTTACGTATTTTAGTTAGGACTTAAATAATGGGCTTGGCCCTATATTTCTAGGTTTTTATTATTTAAACCTATCTTGGTTTGTAATTTTGGACGATGAATTTGATTAAATAAAGAGTTGGCTTGCAGCCGTTTCTCCTCTCTTCCCCGCCTCTGTCTTCTTCTTCTCCCTTCTCCTCTTATTATACTTACTGAGTTATTCTACATCACCTTGTCCGTAACCTTGTCTTATCTTCTTCCTGTCCTATATCTTATCTGCCTCCTTGGATGAAACCGACTTTTGGTTTGCACAGATTTGCTTTGACAAATTTATAATGCAGTAGGAGTTCTCATGCTAAGATTCAGAAACATGCTAGTACTTGATGCTGCAAATCCATTTGAATAAAATTACCGTTCCATCCAAAACAAAATTTTCTTGGTTTTATGTAGCTTGATTTCAAATATTATCATGGGTAAGCACGGCATTTTTTTTGTTTTTGTTTGTGTTTTTGGGTTCCCGGCATTTGGTGGTTTCAAGTTTGCATATTGTTATAGACTTCAACTCTTTCGATTTCATTTATGTGCTTCCTCTGTTTCTTTTCATGCAGGGTCTGAAAGGTTGTTGGACGGTCTATGTGAAGTGAGAAAAAAGTTCTTGGTACTAGTTTCTTTTCATTTTTCCTTCTCCTACACAAATTTAACCGATCTTTTCTTGTGCAAATCTGATATAGTTGAAATTAAGCAGTAGGTAGTGGGTGGATGCAGTGTATTAATTTTACAATCTTGAATGTATTGAATATGTTAAGACTGATATTGATGTGGCCTCATCGCCATAATTCAGTGTTGTTTCAAATATAGAATTATATAGGGTGTTTGGTAGGGATTAAAATCAAATATTAATCTCCCCAAACAAGTTCTTAATCAAGATCTTTATAGTATGAATAATTGTAGTCTACTTGTGAATGGTTGGTGTATGGTCTTTTTCTCTTGATCCATTTTCGGAAAGCTTGCTAGTTGCACTTGCACTTTTCATCGCAAATGGGCGCGACTACTTTTTAACGTGCCTTACATATTTGTTTGTGAAATTCTTTGAAATAGCATATATATATATATATATATATATATATATTATTAATTTTACAATCTTGAATGTATTGAATATGTTAAGACTGATATTGATGTGGCCTCATCGCCATAATTCAGTGTTGTTTCAAATATAGAATTATATAGGGTGTTTGGTAGGGATTAAAATCAAATATTAATCTCCCCAAACAAGTTCTTAATCAAGATCTTTATAGTATGAATAATTGTAGTCTACTTGTGAATGGTTGGTGTATGGTCTTTTTCTCTTGATCCATTTTCGGAAAGCTTGCTAGTTGCACTTGCACTTTTCATCGCAAATGGGCGCGACTACTTTTTAACGTGCCTTACATATTTGTTTGTGAAATTCTTTGAAATAGCATATATAATTTTAGTAAATTTTGACAAATGTTAATGAAATGCATAGTTGAAAAGTTAATAAGCCCCTGTTTATTTCCCATTTCTTTTCCATTAAAATGAAAAATATGATTGTTATTCATCACATCAAGTCATCAAATTTGAATTTTTATCTCTTGTGTGGGATCCATAACAGCTATATTTTTCATTCTCATTTTTTCAATAATAGGAAACAAACGCCCCCTAAAAGTTATGAGTTTTATGAAATTTGTACTTAAAATTAATTCTTGAATCTGACTTAGATTTATATCAAATTTTTAAGCCTCATCAAATTGGGGCTTAGTAACTTAAAAGTAAGGGTACTGGTTTTGGCGGGTTTATGCGTAATCGAGAAAGGCTGGTGATTATTGCTTATTCCCGAAGGATCTTTGGTCATATCTCAACTTAGGATGTGGAAGCAATTACTTATCGTTATGATCTTGCTTTTGCCATTCAAAATGGAGTCCATACTCGGCAGGTAGAGTGTAATGCAATTAGTACGATTCATGGACTCAATGATAATAGTAATTTTGCAACTAATGCCTTTATCTTTTTGATATTCTTGTTGTTATATTCCTCATCATAGAAATTCAATCATAACTTCGCCTCTTACTATTTCTTCTCGGGTGAGTTCATGTTAGATAAATTGTAGTCCGTATGTTTGTGGTGAACGGAAGCTGCTATTTTCCTTTCAGAGAAAAAGAAAGTATACTTGTGAGAATTAGCCAGAGTTGAATGTGCTTATTTTGAAAATTCTTTATAAATATGAAAGAAATGCAAATCCCTAAAAATAAATGTTAATTACGTGCATGTAAATAGTGAAATACATACTTGAATGTGAGTTTTAGAATTTAATTAAATGCATAAATGAAGATGAGTGGCAAATGTGATATATGAATTAAAGTGAATGTTAGCTAATTTAGATTTAATACCAAGGAACATATATGTGACAATAAATGTTAAATTATTTATATTAAATGAATATAATTTAATTTCCAATTAAGTGAAATTGGATGCTAATTAGCATACATGAACAAGAATAATGAACCGCAATCTTGAATGAAAACTTCTAATTTAATATCAATTAAACGAACGTAAAGATTAATTAATTGAGAATTAATAACAAAGAATATGTGCATGAACAAGGATTTCATAATATTTATTATAGTTTATAAATTAAATACATATTGTAAAAATGAAAAGCAAGTTATTAATGAAATAATTGAATTGTGGCAGGGTTATAATCGTCCAAAAAATGATTTTCACTTGATATATATTACAATAATAAAGGAGACAACTTCACTTGCACCATTCATAAGGCCTAATTTTCGTTTGTACCCTTTTTTCTTTTCAAAATTCCAGTTGTGTCCTTTTTTCCCCTCTTTTTTACGTATATTTTAACATTTTCCTTACTTTTTGGCTGTTGCCCAATTCTTTAGCTTCTACACAAATCCATTACAATAATAAAAGAGACAACTTCACTTGCACTATTCATAAGGCCTAATTTCCGATTGTACCCTTTTTTCTTTTCAAAATTTCAGTTGTGCCCTTTTTTTTTTCTTTTTCTCTTTTTTACGTATATTTTAATATTTTCCTTCCTTTTTGGCTATTGCCCGATTCTTCAGCTTCCACACAAACCCTAAGAAAATAGCCTACAAATTCCTCTCAGTTTTGTGACCTTTAGCCGCCAACTTCTCCTCTCTTTTTCGTGGGAGATTTTTTCTGCAATCTTTGGCTTCTTCGCCGACGGTATTTGCACCTTCGTTCTTTATTCTCTCAGTTTCGTGACCTTTAGTCGTCGGCTTCTCCTCTCTATTTCGTGGGAGAGTTTTTCTTGCAATCTTCGACTTCTTCTCCGACGGTATTTGCACATTCATTCTTTCGCTTTATAGTTTTCAAACTTTTTTCTGATTACTTTCATTTTTGATAAATAAATATTGATTTTTTGTTGTGAATCTTGGGTATGGTTGATGGGTTTACTATTTATTTCGATATTGCCGATAATGATTTAGAGTTTCTTCGATTTTTTCCTATTTTGGTAACTAAATGTCTTTTTTCCGTGGGAGATTTTTTCTGTAATCTTCGACTTTTTCTTCTACGGTATTTGCACCTTCATTCTTTCCCTCTTCAATTTTCAAACTGTTTTTTTGATTACTTTCATTTTTGATAAGTAAATATTGATTTTTTGCTATGAATCTTGGGTATGGTTGATGGGCTTACTATTTATTTCGATGTTGCCAATAATATTTTAGGGTTTCTTCGATATTTTCCTATTTTGGTAACTAGATGTCGTTTTTTGCTAAGATCTCTTGGGTATGGTTGATGGGTTTACTATTTATTTGAATATTGTTAAGAATCTTTTGGGTTTTGCTTTTAATTTTTCTCTTCCTCTCTTTATTTTTGGATTTTTAGTTTTACCTATTTCTTTTATTTCCAATATTGCCATGAGTTTTTGGGGTTTCCTCCTATTTTTTCCTATTTTGGTCAGTGAATGTTGTTTGGAACATATTATTTTTTATAGAGCTCATAGTATTTATTCTTTTCATATCAGTTTCGAAGAGAGTATGGAAGAAAACTTTGGGAAGCAAAATTGCCATTACTTTATCTGATTATATGCCCGAAATAAGTCTTTTTCCCAGAACGAAGGGATCACTTCTGTTGAAACTACTAATGTTGGTTAGTAATTGTACTCTATCGATTATGTGGACTCATTCATATGGTGTTTATGTTTGAACTATATGTATGAGGTTTGGTCATATGAAATACATACTACATTTTTTGCCATAGACTTCCATCTAATGTTAATGTTTATTGTTTTTATGAAGTGAATGATTCAGGAGGTTTAAATGGAACAGAATTGAATTCTAAACGGCAACGGACTATTACTAATGTACTAGAAGACAAGTATGACGATGACGGTAACAAAAAAAGGGTCAGATCTGAGGAATGTGTTCAATTAAATGTGGGATGGAATTGTGATAGCTTTTTAATGGTTGAAGGGTTCAATTGTGATGAACGTTGCGACAAAGAGCCTGGTAAGAATTGTAAATCATTATTTCATTTTATTCATGTGCATTATACCATATTTGTTTTTGTTATAAACAGGAATAAAAATCTATTGTCAAGTTGTATTTTGTATTCAAATTTTTATGAATTTTTTTAGGGATTTCAGAAACACAGCAATATGACGACAGTCTTTTTTTCGGAACCTTATGTGCTACTTGAACCAAGTATTTGTGATCATTGTGGCGTTGTGAAATTTCATAGAGAATCTAAGGGATTTTGTTGTTTAAATGGACAAGTTATTTTAAAAACAAATGACATGCCCATAGAATTACGTATGTTGTTTACTTCAAATTCCGAAGAAAGTTTAAACTTTAGAGACATGGTACGAAGCTATAATTGCAATTTTTCTGTGACATCGTTTGGTGTAAATTATGATAAAAATTTATGTACAAATTATAATGGTATCTATACATTTAAAATTCAAGGTCAGGTTTACCATTTTATAAATGAAATTTTTCCTGTGGACAATCGTCCTTCTCATTTGCAGCTTTACTTTTTCGACACTGAAAATGAAGTGGAAAATAGGCTCAATCATAGTGATTGGTTAGTTGAGTCTATTGTTGCTAAACTTATGAACATTCTAAAAAAGAATCCTTACACAATTTTTTTTTTCGCAATCTGGGAGATGCTCCTAATTTAGAAAATCATTTTATTCGAATTCACTGTAACCCAGTTGTTGATCAAAGGACATATAATAAGGCAAGTGTTTCACAAGTTGCTGCTATTGTGGTTGATCATGATGATTATGATGATATTCATATGTGTGATATAGTAATTCATTGTAAGAATGGAAATAAAAATAGAATACACTATTATTTTGGGTGTTATGACCCACTTCAATATCCGCTTTTATTTCCTTGTGGTGAAATAGGATGACACCAAGGTATTCAACGAATTAGAACGGATAAAAAGATTTTTTTTTTTTTTTGCAAAAATGAAGACATTGTTGATGCAGTTAATTTCTTTTCACCTGAGGAGTTGATTGATAAGGAAACGACATGTTCATTCATCAAATTATCATTTTCTACATTTGTACCCTTATATGCTTACATGAATTGTTAGAATACTTTATTTTTGTTATTTTATGTGAATGATTATTTTTTCTAATTTTGTTTTTAATTTTTTTTAATGATGGAAAATAAGAGAACCAGAATGCAAGTTTCATGTAGGGAACACTATTGTTATAATTTACAGATAAGATTATTATCAAATTCAATATCATTACATTCTGGAAGGCTTTTACAACAATATGTTGTTGACATGTACGTGAAAATTGAAACATCTAGATTAGATTATTTTCGTCATAATCAGAACACCCTTAGAGCTGAATTATATCAAGGAATTTGTTGATAGTCTTGAAATTGGTAAAAAAAGAGGTCATAAAATTGGACGTGTGATAGTTTTACCTCGATCCTTTATTGGTGGACCTAGAAACTTAAGAAAAAGGTATATGGATGCTATGTCTTTGGTTCAAAGATTTGGTAAACCCGATATGTTTTCTAACGATGACTTGCAATCCCAATTGGCCAGAAATTAAAGAACAATTGAAGTATAATGATGAAGCTCAAAATAGACCAGATTTAATAGCTCGAATTTTTAAAGCAAAACTTGAAGAATTGAAGGAAGACATATTGAAAAAACAAATATTTGGACAAGTTTCCGCGCATATATATGTTATAGAATTTCAAAAAAGAGGACTTCCACATGTGCATTTTTTATTGATTCTAAAGAGAGATGCTAAGCTTACTTATCCTGATTTGGTTGATAAATTTGTTCATGCCGAGATTCCAGACGAAAAATCTTCATTCTTTTGTTACTAAACATATGATGCATGGTCCTTGTGGTATTTTAAATTCAAAAAATGTTTGAATGAATAACAAAAACAAATGTAGATTTGACTACCCAAATGTTTTTTTGTGCGAACACAGTTCTAGATGAAAGATGCTATCCTAAATATAAACGACTTGATAATGGAAAAAAAATAAAAATAAAGATTAGAAATCATTATTTGGATAACATGTGGGTAGTTCTATATAATTCATATTTGTTAGCAAAGTATAATTCTCATATTAATGTTGAAGTATGTTCAAAAATTCAGGCTGTTAAATATATGTATAAATATGTTTATAAAGGTTACGATAAAGTTGATTTTACTGTAAATGAGGATGATCCGAATTTTGTTTATGATGAAATCAAAATGTATAAATTAGCTAGATGGATATCTCCTCCTGAAACTATGTGGAGAATTTTTGCATTTCTCTTGTATGATATGAGTCCATCTGTTATTGCTCTGCAACTATATTTAGAAAACTATCAGTCCATTACTTACAAAGAATTTGATGATTTGGAAGAAGTTGGGAAAATTTTTTTTTTCGAGAAGTCAATGTTAACAGAATATTTTTGTGCTAACACTGCCAGTGCTAGGGCAAAAGCATTGCTATATAGAGATTTTCCAGAACATTTTGTGTGGAATTCAAAATGTAATGGTCTGAAAGAAAGAATAAAACTTTTTCTATAGGATGAATTGTTTCTGTAAATGTTATAGAAGAAGAGAGATATTATTTAAGAAAGCTTCTAAATCATGTTAAGGGGGCAAGTTCTTATGATGATTTAAAAATAGTTAATGGAGTTCATGCTTCGACATTTCGTGAAGCTGCATTATTACATGGTTTGCTTAATGGTGATACTGATTATGAAACGTGTTTACATGAAGCTTCTCTGTATCAAATGCCAATTATGTTGCGTCAACTATTTGCTACGATTTTAACATTGTGTGATCCCATAACCCCAGCAAATTTTGGAATACATTTAAGCAACATATGATGAAAGATTATGTACAACAAGGTATAACTATTAAAATGGCCGAATTAAAAGCTTTGAATGAGTTAAATGAATTATTACATCTTTTAGGTAAAACTGTGAATCGGTATAGAATTGTCGAGCTTCTTTTAAACTTTGAAGAAAACAATTATATTTCAAGAACTATTTTCGATGAATTGGAGATAACTGTTTCTGATGAAGATATGTTATGTAAAACGAAATTAAATTTAGAACAAAAAAAGCGTATGATATGATTTTCGGTGACGTTTTCAACAAAAATAATGGAGTTTATTTTATTGACGGCCCTGGAGGGACAGAAAAAATATTTTTATATCGTTCTTTACTTGCAGCTGTAAGAGCAAAAGGAATGGTTGCTTTAGCTACGACATCTTCGGGAGTAGTAGCAGCATTACTTCCTGGAGGTAGAACTGCACATTCAAGATTTAAAATCCCTCTTCAGGTAAGTACTAAATCAACTTGTTCGATTAGCAAACAATCTTCTTTGGCTGAATTGTTCCAGATGACACAATAAATAATATGGGATGAAGCTCCTATGCTAAATAGATTAGTTATTGAATCATTGGATAGACTGTTACAAGATATTATAGAAAATAAAATGCCATTTGGGGGAAAAGTAATTGTTTTGGGAGGTGACTTCGTCAAGTATTACCTGTTGTTCCAAAGAGTCAAAAAGAAGATATAATTAATGCGGCATTTGTCAATTCATATTTATGGCCAATTGTTCGGAAAATAAAATTGGTTTAAAATATGAGGGCCGAATTGGATTTACCTTTTTCTGAATATCTATTACGAATTGGAAATGGAACTGAGCCTTTACATTCATGCAATATGATTTAAATTCCAAACGAAATGGTTATTGCTCATGATAATGAAGCCGATTCTATGAAAAAATTGATAGACATTGTATATCCGGAGTTAAAAGATTACCCGAAAGATATTGAACGTATGATTAATACAGTTATATTAAGTGCAAAGAATGAGAGCGTTGATTTTATAAATGCTATATTAATAGAAAATTTCCTGGTAATTCTATTAAATACTATAGTTTCGATGAAGCAGTAGATACAGATGCACAAAATTTTGATGAAGATTTCTTAAATACATTAACTCCTAATGGTATTCCATCACATGAATTAACTTTGAAGTTAAATTGTCCTGTCATTTTATTGAGAAACATAAATCCATCTGAAGGTTTGTGCAACGGAACTAGGCTTATTTGTAAAAGATTTGACGCGAACATAACTGATGCTACAATTGCTGTTGGAGAATATAAAGGAAAGAGAGTTTTTCTACCCCGCATACCATTTGTACCTCTTGAAAATGATTCGAGTCCAATTCGATTTAAAAGAACTCAATTTTCAGTTCGTTTGTGCTTTGCAATGAGTATAAATATAGCACAAGGACAAACTCTTGATTTGTTGGATTATATTTACCCGAGCCTGTATTTTCGCATGACCAACTTTATCTTGCACTATCAAGAGCAAAAACAAGCAAATGTGTTAAAGTTCTTATAAAGCCAACTGAAAAAAAATGCATTTGAATTGTACAAAAAAATGTCGTATATAAAGAAATTTTAGTTGCAGTTAGTTCTTCTTGAATGGTAGCTTATATTTGTTCTTTTTTTGTAGATAAAGACCGTTATTAGGGAAACAGTGGACTCCAGCAACATCGATAGACGGATTGAAATTTTTGCTTGAAGGAAACCTTATCCAATACTTAGATATAGATCCCATTTCATTTAAATTCTTTTCCTATAACTAAATGCAAAAAGAAGTCTATTTAGTTCATTACTTTTTTAAGATAACATATTCTTCAATTTAATTCTACTATTAATCATACAAATTTTTTGCTTGCAGGCATCAAAGTTCGTAAATGTATATGATAGGATCCTTTTTTGTGTGATTTGTTGTTATATACGGTAGAGGACATGATGTTCAAGCATGATCTTGATGTTTTTAAACACTAGAATGATTGACCTTACTGGATTTTTATGATATCTATCTTTGCTGATTGTATGTCGTACAGATGATGGAAATTCAAAATCTATGCACACTCAGTATGGTCTTTTCAGTCAACCTGAATCCCATACCAACCACACCATTCTTTGTCCATTCACATACGTTTACAGCTTACCTCTACACATGTATGTGTATGTGTGTGTGTCTATATATATATATATATATATATATATATATATATATATATATATATATATATATATATATATACACACTCCTACACATAAATATCTGCGTTATACTATATATAAAACATGTAAAAACTTTATAAAATTTCATCTTTTGTTTTACGAATTATTTACATGAAAAAGGTTTGCATTATATATTATAAAAATAAACATTAATAATTATTGTCCTTTATTTCTTTTATCTATTGTACAGGTGAAAACATTAATGATTACTGTCTTTTCTTTCCTGTCAAGTCAATCAGTAAGCCCTTTTCAGTCAACCTAAATCCCATACCAACCACATCACTCTTTGTCCATTCACCTACTTTTATAGCTTACCTCTGCACATGCATGTGTGTATGTTTGTACATATATATATAAACATCTGCATTATACAATGTATAAAACGTGTAAAAACTTTAGAAAAGTTTATCTTTCATTTTACGAATTATTTACATGAAAAAAGTTTGCTTTATGTATTATAAAAATAAACATTAATAAGTTTTGTTCTTTATTTCTTTTATCTATTGTACAGGTGAAAACGTTAATGATTATTGTCTTTTCTTTCTTGTCAAGCTAATCAGTATGGCCTTTTCAGTCAACCTGAATTCTATACCTACCACAACACTCTTTGTTCATTCACCTACTTTTACAGCTTACCTCTGCACATGCATGTGTGTATGTTTGTACATATATATAAACATGTGCATTATACTACATACAAAATGTCTAAAAACTTTAGAGAAGTTCATCATTCGTTTTATGAATTATTTACATGAAAAAAGGTAAATTATTTTCTCACTTATCTTTTCAAAATTACATTTCTTTCTTTCACAGAAATAAAGATAATAGTTACTGCCATGATGTTATTTTTTCAAGATTTTATGTGTTCTTCGTTCTTCACTAATCATTCTTTTGCATTCTAACTATTTGATATTTTGTGATATATGTTTTTTTTTCCCAGAACCCATGGCGCCAAACCACAAATTAATCCTTGATATTGCTCCACGAGAAATCGGGTGGAGATGTAAAGTAGTAGTTGGGGAAAAAACAGCTCCACGAACATCACAAAAGGAAATGGAATGTATCAACACTTATGGCTACTAGATACTGAGGTAATATCTTCCCAGTAACAGTGAATTTTTCCATTTATTTTATATCATAGTATGAAGGAAATATATGTATTAAGTTGTGTGGTGTACTTTACATGGTTTAATTTTCAAAATATAATAATTTTGCTAATTAAATTTGCCTGCTGCAATTCTATGTTGATAAATCATGTAGGAAAACAAAGTCCAAGCAACAATATTTGCTCAAAATATCAAGGCTCTTGAAAACACTTTGGTACCATCGAAAACATACTTGATCTCAAATGCATATGTGAAGCAAACGAATGAACGATTTAGGTCAAGTTTTGGAGATAAACAGTGGATAATTGGTTCAACCCGAATTGAAAAATTAAATGAAAACCATAGCCCTCTTGTGAAATCATGTTTTCATTTTACACCATTCGACGAACTTGAAAACTACATTGACATGGATGTTGAAATAGGTAAGTCTTACTATTAAAAAAATCTAACCGTGTGCTAAAATTTATGTACACAACAATATTTTTAAATATAAGTATTCCTAAAAAACTTGGTCATGTTTTTCTGTGCAGCATTCGTTGGCATTGCTGTTGATATTCGCCCAAAATGAAGAATTTCTGGCAACAAAAATGCAAATTCCATTGTCCAAGACATTGTTCTTATCAACGAAAGTTATGCATACATAATATGAATCTTTAAACACAAATTAATAGTTTTCCAATTCATACAATTAATCCCCTACATAGTCTGTAGAGTTATTTTTCACTAAGAAGGATTGGATTGCAATATAAAAAAGATAATTCCAGATTGAAGATCTCTTGACCCATATACGATCCAGTTCAGATTGCAAGCTATTATCTTGATTATCTGGGGCAGTTTCATCGACCGTCAAGGCGCTGAAATTATTGACTGCCTTATGAAAAAACCAGTGGTTGTTGGGAATCATTTAAAAGTCACATCTTTTAGAGGTAAATGAAATCAAAATCTTATCTTTACATTTAATAAATCATTGTTGTTAACTCCATATAACTTAACTACATAATTATATTCTATTTAACAGGAATGTCATTGTCCATAAAAGCGAACAGCTCAATCCTCATTAATCCAAAATTCGAAAAATTTGCTGAAATGAAAGAATGGTTAGTGTTCATGCGTTTTTTTTATATATAAAATATTACACGGTAAATCTACATTTCATCGCAGCATTAGAGCATATTCTTTGCTTAAATTTATGACTTCCACTTATTTACAAGGATTGAAAGAAACAAAGAGATGTTGACAGAGATGGTCACTCAAAAGACATATGATTTGCCGAATACGTCAAATATTTCACCGCCTCCAAAGAATAAAATTATCAACATCGAGGACATTTTAGAACACTGACCAACGGTTAATTAAATACTAATACTAAAAATAAGACCATTTTTATGTAGTTTCTATTTTGTTTCATTGTATGGTAAATAGATATTTATATCAGCAAAAATGGTAACATTCCTTCTACCTATTTTAGCGAAAGCCATTATGGATAAAAGGAAAGATAGAATTGAAGACAGTGACTCAATCACTTTGGTATATGGCTTGTGATACCTATGGTTGGATATCTTTCGCTCAACTCAATGAAATGTATTTTTGCAACTATTGCAAACACATGCATGCAAGAACAATTTCAAGGTAACAACCAATAAATATAAAATTATGTACACCAAATTATTGATGTACATATAGTTGAATTTCTATTAAATTCAGAATACATGATACTACCTATGTGCATTTTTGCCAGAGCAAGATGCAATGTTCAGCTTTCAGATAACACCGGCACTATTACTGCATCTTTATTTGGTGATGTGGCTGAAAATTTCTTGAAACTTCCAGCTGAGAAACTAATGAAAGATAGTATAACGGTAAAATTTTCTATATAAATTGTTACATTTACCAGTATTTTCCATTTACGTACATATGTACATTAAATCTTATATGTTCTTTATGTAGTTAGAACACTTTATCAATGCTCAAGACTCCAGCTATGCAATTGAAGACCATTTTATTTACATGAAATTTGGAAACCCAAATTCAAAAACCAATCAACCAAGGTTTGATGTAATCTACGTTCTTAATAACAGCTCTGCACATGCACAAAGATCTGCATCATTGTTTCCATATCAGGCTAAGGAAAAAAATGTCTCATATTGCACCAATGTGCCTAATGCACGAAGGAGCTTAGTGTTCGAGAAGGAAAACATCGAACAACTGAAAAAGTAAAGAATGGCAACATCCAGCGATCCTAATGTTCAAAACAAGGATGCAAACCCTCTTGGCAATAATGCTGATCCAAAGAAAAATGGACTTTACCATACCTTTACCAGTTCAAGTGCAACTAAAGTTAGTTCTATTTTGTTATTTTGAAGTCCTTTTGCTTTTTGCTAGAAGATTTTTGTATATGATATCATATTACACTGCTGGAATATGTCATAAAGTTCAGCTTAGTTTTTGGAAACTTCATTCTTATTAATGAATTGGGATAGGTATGCAAAATGTTATATAAATAAAGTCGACGTATCTATGAAATATAATTATTCACATCTTTTTGTAACTATTTATGTATATAGTTTTCTTCTTTCCCTTAAATCGTGTCCTCTATGTATGATTTTTCATTAACCACAGACCCTAGAAAACAATGAAAATATTGTTCATTCAAATGTACAGTTGACTTCATGATTTGTATTATTTTTTAAAGTTCTTTATGTACATTTTCTTTGTAATTTCCCAAGAATCGTATTCTCCTTGTATCGTTTTTTATTTACTTGTTATAGTTTGTATTAGCAAGCAGAGAAGAAACAGATAACCCAATAAGCAATCCTTGAAAATTCTACATTGCCTTGCAAGTTGATGTAGAATTATTTTGGAGAAACTTAATTATCTCAACTCTAACCATGACAAATTTTTGAATCATTATCCTTACATTCTTCATCAATGATGGCCATCATGGTAATGAGTTCACATTGTAAACATTATAAATTATGTATCTCATTAAGTAGTCATAATAAATATAAACAAAGTCTGCACATTAAAAAAGAAAAAAAAAACCAAATCTCTTACAGAATTATAATAGTCATCGTGCAACGCATGATCCTCCATTAGTAATATTTAATACGGGTTAAATCCACCCATGACCAACAAACTTTATACTTAATGCCATCATAACCACCCAATATGATTTTGTTTTACTATGATAACCCAATTTTATATCACATTTTATAATGGACATCCAACTTCTTTTCACCATTTTCATTTTAGTTTTAAAAGGGGTGAAATGGAAACTTTGTATTATATATATAAAATAAATTTTAAATAAACAAAAATAAAAGTTTTTTTTTTAATTTTAAAAGTAAGTTTTTATTTTATTTTATTTTCCTAAGTAATCCTTTCTAAAATAAGTTTTTATTTTATTTTTTAAGGAACCTTTTTTTAAAATAACTTTTTATTTTATTTTATATTTATAAGTAACTTTTTTTTAAAATAAGTTTTTATTTTATATTTATATGCAACTTTTTTAAAATAATTTTTATTTTATTTTTAAAAACGTTTTAATTTTATTTTATTTTTTAAGCAACTTTTGAAATTAGTGAAAAGAATGAAAAGAAGTTGGTTGGCCAAGGTGAAACGTTATATGATATTTAGGTGGTCATGGTAAAATAAAATTAAATTGAGATATCAAGATAACACTAATTCCCCGTTTGATTTTCATTCTTTAGCCACAAAAATGAAACATATGGCCGTTATTTATTACATAAAACCTTTATATTTGACTTTTTTTTCTTGTGTGAGTCCCGTAACGACTATATTTTTCATTTTCATTCTTACAAAAATGGCAATTGAACGAGGCTTAAGTATAAAGTTAGATTACTATGATCAAATAAAATCAAATGAAGTGGTCATAATGATATTAAGTGTAAAGTTAAATGACCATTAATGAATTAACTCTATTTAGATGGTGTTTTGTATGAATTAAAATTAGATTTTTTAATATATTCTGATAGAAATTATTGAAATATGTGATTTAAAAGTTGTGGGATCCATAAAGGACGTAATTAATATTAATTATTTGACTTTAACTTGAATTAAAATTAGATTTTATTATGTACCAAACCGGCTCTTAATATTTTATAAATCGTAGATAAGCAACTCAAGCACGGTGGACAGTCCACCCTGCTCCAATTATTAACAATAATTATTACCTTTATTTTTCTGAAAAAAAGGAATTTATTCATCTTCGTTTATCTTTTCTCAAACAAACTATTACGATAATCCCAACCTTCAGTCCTAACCACAATTTTCGGAGCATTTTGAAATTCGAAATTCGACTTATTCTCACTTTTCTGATAGAGAACAATGATTTGATATCCTCTGCTTCAGCTGTAGATTTCTCTACTTTCTCATTTACATTCTACATTTTCTTTTCTCACGATTTGCATGTGGTGTTTTTTGGTTACAGTGTGGTTACTCGGTAGAGAAGAGAAGCTATTAGCCTTGGAATTGGACTGTAAAAGTTTTGTATAATTCATCCTTACCGTGGGTGTGCGATTGGGTTGTGCTGCAATCAATTTAGGGCTTTTGTGGAGATAGGTGAGGACAATTTTAATGCCATATTTTTTTAATATCCATTTTTGACTTCTAGCCATTTATTGAATTTACCTTCACCTTTCATTTCGATTCCTTTTCTTAACTGCCTTTTATTGCATCCTTTGTTGTTATTTTAATTTTATTTCCTGTTGGGTTTTATCATTTCATGAGATTATAATTTTTGAATCATTAATTTCTTCTTTGTATTTATTACTACTGGTTTCTAGTGAAGTTCACTTGGCTATTTTGGAGTCTTAATATTACCCAGATCCAAATTTCAAGATGAAGATATAATTTACTGCATTTCCTTTTTAAGAGTACTGAGCAGGATCCATTTGTCAGTTTCTTGAGGATAAAAACAGCCAGTAATGCTGCCCGATGATTCGAGTAGTCCTACATGGAGTAGAGAGCAGGATTTGCAATTTGAAAAGGCAATAGCAAGTTATCCCGAAGAATCTTCAGATAGATGGGAGAAAATTGCCGACAATGTTTCCGGAAAATCGATCGAAGAGGTTAAAGATCATTATGAGCTTTTAGTTGACGATGTTAACCATATTGAGTCTGGTTGTGTGCCATTGCCTTGTTATAATTCTTCTTCAGATGGTACAACAAGCAATGCTAGCGAGGAAGGAACTCGTAGAAAAAGTGGTAATGTTGGGCATTTAAACAGCAACTCCAGTAATGGAGGCAAGAGTAACGGGCCAGATCAGGAGCGACGCAAGGGGATTGCTTGGACAGAGGACGAACACAGGTGAAGTCATTCGCTATATTTTACGCCTTATTTTCCTCTACATAGCATAAATAAAGTGTGCATATAATGATTATGGAAATTTTTATGGTTAGTTGGTCATGATAATTTATTGTTTACAGTAGTATTTTGAGGCTGGTTAGCTTGTTTGAATACATGACAGCATCTTTTTCTTTTTCACATCATTCTTGTTATTGATAATGAACCAATCTAGAATCTCCAAGGTCTCAAGTCGATGTCTACACTGTGTGGTTACTTGGTCAATGCCATCTCCAACCATTAAGCTCCTGTTCTCTTTGTCGTTTTTAAGTCGTTTTCTGTTTTCGATTTTTGAAAACAATGAAAACGTGTTCTTTTTTCCATTTTCAGAAACGAGTTTTCAAAAACAAAAAAAATAATTCTGAAGAAAACCCAAAACGTCAAGTTTGACGTTTTGGGCGTTTTCTTCACAAAAATAGAAAAGAAATGAAAACGTGGAAAACAGGCGGCACACTTGCACCTTCGCGTTTTCTTCAGACTCTTCCATCTTTCTTCTCTCTTCATTGTACACTTGCACTTTCTCTTCCTCCTCTCTTTTGCTGGCGCTGGCATGGGGAGGCGACGAAGGATGTGCGTTGATGCCGGCGTCAGCGTGGGGTGTCACAGCGTCGCCTCCCCACGCCGTGACCCATTCATCGCAAGGCTACCAGTCTGGGCTCGTCTCTATTTCTCTCTTCGGCGATGGCTAGGGTTTGCAGAAGCGAAGGCCGCAGCAACGTGCTCTTCGACGTCGGCTGTAGTTCGTCCTCTTTTCACTCTGCGCAGTTGGTTTTCTTTTTTTTTTTTCCTCGATCTGATGGCAGTTGATGGTTGTAGTGGTGTTGGTGTTGATTTGTTTGATGGTGGTGGTAACAGTCGACGACGGTGACATGGTAGCTGAATTTGTTGAATTAATCTTTACTGTGATGATATGTTTGATGAATTGAATTGATGTGGTTCTTCTTTCTTCTCTGTTTTCTGCGTATCCCCCCTCTGTTGTCGATTTCCTTCCTATGTGGTGGCAGCGGTAGTGGCAAATTGTGGTAATGGTGGTCTCGATTTTGGTGGTGGCAGTTGTTGATTTTGGTTGATGGGTGGTGGTGTTGGTGTTGATTTTGGCAGTGGTTGGCAATGGTGACTGGTGGTGGCGTTGTGGTTGATGGGTGGTGGTGTTGGTGTCGATTTTGGCAGTGGTTGGCAATGGTGACTAGTGGTGGTATTGATTTTGGTCGGCTTTGTGGTGGTGTTGTGTCGGTTTTTTCAACAAAATATTATAAAAAATTATTATGAAAATTTCAAAACAAACGCGTTTTTCATGTTTGTGTTTTGAGAAAGAGTTTTGCAAAACAACAAAAAGAACGAATTTTCAACAATTTCAAAACAGACCCTGAAAACACAAAACACAAAATGAATTCAAAACTCAAAACTACAAAACCGAAACACAAAGAGAACAGGGCCTAATTCTTTTGAAATAGCATGTCTACTTTATTTCCTTGGAGTTGCTGATGTCATATTTTATTTCCTTGGATTTGCTGATGTCATAATAATTCCAGATCCTTAATACTAGATGACAATATATATATTCTGTGATGTGGGGGAACTCTAACATGATCCCAACTGATATGAACATGGTTCAAACAATGTTGGCTGGACTGGGTGAGAATCTTGCATGTCCTGTTCCTCATGTCGTCCTTTCCATTTTCTTTCCTGTAAAGCAAAATCAACATTCAGATCTTTTATAGCTTCTGGAATATGTCTTGTCGTGCTTGCTTCAAGGAATGAGCTACCAGTTTTAGTCCAGACCCGCCTCAAAGCCCAATTAATTTTATAATGCATTTTTTTTATAGGAAAATTCATTTATTTATTTTCAATGTATCAGCCCGGTACAATTTTTTTGTCCCCCAGGCTCCACCCCTAACTGTATTAAGACTGATTCAAGATCTTCATTTGGTTTTTGTACATTTTTTGATCAAAATTATGCTAATAATCTGGAGCTTTGAGTTGGATCAGATTTTTTTTTTCCCCGTTAAATAATGTTGTTAGTATCGTAATGCATAATGTGCAATAGGAAAACAAATATAATGAGGGAGAACACTGATATTCTGGCAATTCAGAACCTAGATCTACTTAAATCAATCTTCAGAATGTGCAAATAACAGTCAAGCTATTTACCATCAAAATTTGATAATGTATTGAAGTCGATATCAAA
>NW_019250410.1:22380-56546 GCF_002742605.1 Olea europaea var. sylvestris
AATACTCCCCCCCCCCCCCCCCCCTTCTTTTAACCAATTTATCTTATTTCTTGATGTAAATTCAGTATATGATTTTAGCTTCTAATCACGTGTAGGCCTAGAGTTGATTTCAAGGACTTGTGGGGTCGTGGAATGTGTTAGCAGATGATAATGCTTAATATGATGATTACTTCATTTAAGTTCGAAGCTAACTTCCACACAAATTTGCTGCTCGCAGATTTCTGGCTCTAGCATCTATAAGTAGTGGAGAACTATTTTCTACATTTCTCTCTTGCACAAGTTTTTTCGATTATGGTGTTTGATACTAACCAAGAGGGTTTTGGCTGTGCTTAAAACCAGCTTAAAATCTACTTTCAAGCAAAGTTGCGGACCTGAGGGCATGCTTTTCACAATGGGACATTCAAACTAAGCTTGGATTGATATGAAACTAAAAGAAAATGGAAAAATGACCTAGACATTTTTCAAGCTATAGATTAAGCATCCGTCACACTTGGCACTTGAGCTTCTATGTAAATTTGGTTTATTCAACATCATTATATGCTTTGATTCCATGTTTGTTCTCTCATCAAGCATTGTAACATTTTTGTGTACTTTTTAAGAGCCGATAGAATTGTGCATGCTAAATGGTCAAAAGGTTCTAATATTGTGGAGAAATTAGATGCAAATTGATAAGAATTTTCTTCAGATTTTTCATTTTGTAGTTACTTTCTATACTTGAACGACAAACTTGATAGCATTCTGCCAAATGTGAACTTCGGTCTTCCGGGTATGTTTGGTACGTAGTAATGGAGAGAACTATGGACAAATTTAAGTTTCTTTTTCTTTTCAATAGCCTCAAGGAACATGCTATAGATGTTTTACTATTGTCGTGCTAGTGTTTGCTCTTGTATATACTTGCATCTGGATGTTGTGCTTGGCTCCATCCTGAATTTAATATTCGTTAGTATTTAATTGATGGTTTCAATTTTTTTTCCCCTTCAACAGGAGGTTTCTTGCTGGCTTGGATAAACATGGAAAAGGCGATTGGCGAAGCATTTCCCGGAACTATGTTGTGACGAGAACTCCTACACAAGTCGCAAGCCATGCTCAGAAGTATTACAATCGTTTGAACTCAATGAACAGAGATAGAAGGCGATCGAGCATTCATGACATCACCAATGTCAACGCTGTAGATCTTTCGGTACCACAGCATCCCATCACTGGTCAGACCAATGGCTTGCCTGCCGGAGGTTCGTCTGTCAATTCTAATAGATCAACACCTCAAACCCCAGCTGGCCCACGAGTTGGCATGTACGGGGCACCCACTATTGGTCAACCCGTAGGAGGGCCCTTTGTTTCTGCTGTTGGCACACCGGTGAATGGGCCTCTGAATGTTTCAGCACCAGTACACGTTGCATATGGTGTTCCTGGACAAGTGGTTACTGGTGCTCCTATGAACATGGGTCCTATGACTTACCCAGTGCCACAGACATCTTCTCATAGGTGATCTGTATGTATATTTACGTGCTACAAAAATTGAACCATATCATAATTGTCATCGGTTGGTATTTCCAGTCTCATTTCAAATTAAACAGGAATAATCTTTGAATGAGTTATTTCTCCATTTTTGGCGATTTGGTATTTGAGTTATTTGAAGTTGAATTATGAAAGTACTTTGCAAATTTGATTCAATGCAGTGGGTTAGACATTTGATAAATAAAGGATTACAAGTGGACTATTTTTTCACTTTGACCATCGAAATAGGAAATTTTTAAAAATCCCCAAAGAATTATGATTGTAGTATATAGATGAGATTCAATTACAGAAGGTTAGCTGAATATATGGTTTCATATGGTAGTCGTATTTAGATCAACTTACTTCCTCTTTTTGTCATCCGGCTTGATAAGCTGAAGAGGAGCTGCTGGGATTCTGATCCACCACTCCTTCGTCCGTCTCAGCCATCTTTCACTTATATCCTTCCTTAGGCTCGTGTTCCTGGTAAAAAATTCCCAAAAAGCTAAGAGCATTATGAATTTCAGTGGTACTACTGCAAATGCCACTGCCATGAAAACCAACAACAGAGTCACATGGTCTGTTGCCTGAAAGAAGAATGAAATAAGATGTCAAATGCCTCGACAGGAGTAAGCTAAATAATAATGAAACATAAAAGTTAAGACGATCGTTCAATTATGAAACTTGCATATGATTAAAACTGAGTCGATTGCTTAAATCATAGAATTTCACATCAAGTTTACTGTACTAATGTTACGTTTTGACGAGCGGAGGCAGCGGATATTACCTGCGGAGCAGCAGCTAATAGAAGAGCTCGTAGCTTCAGAAGAATAATGTTGCCACTTTGAATCAGTATCTCGACTTGAGCTATAGCATCTTGTAATGTTATCAGTTGTTCCAATGGATTTTTACTCGGGGGAGCAACGATTTTGAATGCTTCCAAATGCTTCCTTCTGTTGACATGCCTATTCCATAGCATGATGAGTGCCAGAAACATAAAGATGAGTGGAAGCATGTACCTGATCCAATCCCTGCAGATCATAATGAAACTTCAAAGTGATTTTTACATATAGCTCCATGTCTCAGGGAATAGAGTCGAGATGATACAAAGGAAGAATGATGAAGCAACAATTCTGTATAAGTTATTAATTAGTATACAGAGCTGATAATTTCAACCCTAAGGAATAGCTTAGTGGTCAGACCTTGTGTTTGCTTCCCAATGGTCACCAGTTAGAGTCCTCTCAGGACCATCGAGATGAGTACCCGACTGTAAACTTCAGGGCTCCGTGGGATTAATCGAGGTGCGTGTAAATTGGTCTGAACACCCATAGTCATAAAAATAATAATATTTTCCAGACAATATTGGCCTATAAATCAATTAGTACTACTTCAATAAAAACAAGGTTTCACATGCTCATTATTTCCCTCCAAATGAACCCAAAAGATGGTTACATAACTCTAATATCAAAATTTCTAACCCGCTGTGATCAGTTTGGGCAACACACCTAAGTTATGATGTTTCGATGCCAATTTAAACAATATAGTAGCACAAGTTTTAGTCATGTTTATGTAATTTCACACATAATTTTGTAACAAATATAAATAACAGAAGTACCTTAATACTAATCTTGAAAAATCAAGATCTATTGCAGGAACATAATACATAAAGAAACAATAAACTCGCCAAAATAATCTTACCTAATTATCAAATAGCTTATGAGTAACACGAACATCAATGATTTGTAGGGATCTTCCCATGACACCAAAAGTTGCAGCCGATTAAATAATTCTATGAGAGGGAAAAGCAATTCCTATGGAGAAAGAAAGAACCAAATTACAAAAATCTGGGACATCTAGATATTCTATGATATCACACAACAATATTGCCAGACAATCGTATTTAGTACTATAAATTTGATTTTATAGGAAAGAAAACTAGAAATATCCAATGCCAAAAAATAGATTTTTCACAGAAAATGTAACTAATATATTGGTCGTGTGCATCACTCAACAAAGCAGGAAATTGAACTTTTATCCATGATGTACAATAATGTTGTAAATTTAAAATGCAGATTAAGTAGATATCCCCGAAGAATTATTTCATGATGATGGAGAACAACATGAAGAAGGAACGTAGATTGCTAGTTAGCAGAAAGATTAGAGTATGCTTTCCTTGGTATGCTCATCCATAGTTTCTTTTCACATTTATCATATTCATGCGACCCACTTGCAATAAATCACCAAGTAACAATGTTTTAGATAGTGGGGTCATATATGTTAACGTGAGTGGAAGTGTTCGGCCCAGCTTATTTTCAGCCCAACCCAATTTCGGCCCAGCCCAATCTCAATTTAGCTGGCAGTACAGTATCTTTTTTATATATGGCAATCACCACTCACGCACACCAGATCAGTCATTGTATTCTGTAAATTGTTTTCCTTTTATATACAGCTAGAAATTAGATGTAATTACCATAGATTAGTCTGCAACTTTGGAGAAATGGTTGTATATATGAAAGGCCTATCACTAATGAAGGCAACGAGACAAATTGATAATATATGTATATTGATGTAACAGGCCGTAAGTCATCCAAGAGTCGGTCTGACCAGCATCATTTATCAATAGGAAACAAGGGGAGATAACACACTGATCTGATACCTTTCCTAAAATAACACACATGCACTTTATGGTTGTATAGCACTATAGCAGATATCAATATTTACATTTTCCACATTATCCTATTTCAATTAAATGTAAAAGTTAATAACAAATGTCTCACTGATTTACTCTCGCACACAAAGGAAAAAACCAAAAACAAAGTTGATAGGTTAGGATTTCAAATAACCTTCATGACAGCTACATTGGTATCAACACCTTCTACTTTCACCTGAGCAACAGTTGCTTGAGCAGCTTCAGCTCTTCCTGTATCCCGTTTCAACTGCTTCACTATAGTTTCTAATGGATTTTCTTTGCCAACACAAACATCTCCAACCTGAAATGTTGCTTCTTCATTCATATCTGTCTCCCTGGATGAAATAATTCTTAGTATACGAAGAGTCAAAAGTGCAACTGGAAATAACGGCTGTCTCTTTCTGCTTGGAGAACTTAATATATCCTGTTGCATGGAGCTGGAACCCTGTTTCAGGCAACTTGATAGAGTTTCCATTATCATATATCCCCCAGGAATACTTTCAGCCAAGTTAAAACACAACAGGGTTTTGAAATTGGACGAGGAGACGTGAAGAGCTTCTCTAAGTGCACGGTACCGGAAAATTCCAAGAATTGCCCGAGCAAGTGCTTCAGACTGCTGACTTTCTTTCAAATTATACTTCCTATTGAACTTGTGAGCCCGCAGAATCTCAAGGCTGATATCCAACCAATAGTCCCTCCGTGAAGAACCTTTGAATTCAGGAAATTCCAAATAAACAGGCTCTGCTCTATAGAGGGTCTGAAGTCAGAATAATCACAGCATTTGGAACAAAAATAATAAACCAGTTAGAGAACATACATTGATATTGACTTGTACATGACAGCTTTATCAAAGAGACGTGCACCCAAAGGACCAGTTAGTTCAGGCTTTAAAACTTGTTTCATGTCTGTTGACAAATCATATCGCACAGCATTGTCATATAAACCAACACCAGACTCAAAGTACAGAGCATAGTTGGTCAACGTCAATCTTCCTGAAGTAAAAACACAAACAAAAGCAAAACCCAGATGAGAGGTTTGATGGAGGAAAAGGTAAAGTGATGGGGATTCTGTGAAGTGAACATGACGTGAAACTAATCTGGATTCAAGCAAGAACGTACAGTAAGTCTTCAATTTTATCTTCAACATTTAATTTTTTAAAAATCAAACAAATGTATGCCACAGAACCAGTGAAATTAGTTCTAAAATAAACACACAAGTTAAAAAGGTTTCCTACTTCTCTGCAACACTATTATCAAAATAATTGATTAACAAAATTGAAACGTTTAAAGTCTCCTCGCTCTCTTTTTAGTCAATTTGGATATTTAGCCCCTGTTTGGTTTGGATAAAAATTAAAATTTTATTAGATTTTGATAAAATTTGGTAATATGTGTGGTCGGAAATTTGATTAAATTTGTGAGTTTCATGAAATGTGTGATAAAAATGAGTTCGCGGAAAAATGAGTATTAAGAAATGGGGGCCAAACAGGGGCTTAGTAATGTCTGCACAGCCAGCAACAGGTTTCGTGAGTATTTACCAATCTAATCAACATCAGTAGGAAGAGCTACAACTTACCAGGCCATGCAGACATCCCAACATGTTGCAAAACTGGTTGGGTGGGGACTGTACCATCTATATCAACGATGATCTCATCCTCAGCAAGTGAACAGTTAGACATGATTTGAGGTCCCACATTTTGCACAGATTTCACAACCCTACATCAAAAGTACGACAGTAATGGACGATTATCATTAAAAGCATTCATTTCAACATCATGGTTTTCAATGTTAAAAAAAAAAAAAACACAGTATGCACTTGAAGGTACCAGTCTTGAATCAACTATTAAGCTCAAGGAAGTGATGCATACTTTTCAAGACTCCGAAGGTACTTGTCATATATTAGAAAATGAAGTCGATGACCTGATGAACTTGTCAGAACATCAAAGAGATTGTGAACTGTTATTATATCTGCAATAATAGGACATGCTGGAGCTATCCGTGCAAAACCCTCTGGACCAACAGTTTTCTTGTCATCAACCTGACATTATCAACGAGAAAATGAGAAAAAATAAATGATACTTGAAATGTATGATTAGTATGCAAAACTATTTGCAGATCATTTCTATACGTCACTGTCAAAATTAAAGTTTAAATGGGGAAGAAAAAACCTGAACAGCCATATTGGTGGAATTAGAATAAAATAGTGACCAACCGTCCTCATCCTCCACATCCTGTTTACTGCAAGAAGCAGTGTCCTGCAACTGTATGGCCTTTAAGACAGTTCAATCTCAAAAAAGAAAAAAAAATGATTTGAGACATATCCTCACAGTTTGTTTAAAAAGGTCTAATAAATATTGCTATTAACACGTGCTAACTCTTTCGTTTTATTGGTAATAAAAAATGTGACATACATCTTTTCAAAGCTGTAAGAAAAAGGACCAGTTCTGTCTTACGTTAACTATGAGGTCACTATCAGCACCAGGGGCATCCCATGCAAGCATCATGTCAAACGTCAAGCGGTGAAACCCCTTGTTGCCCAAATAATTAGGACGTGTAATTGCTAGATGCAGAGCTTTGTATGAGCAGAATTCCAGAAAGTTCCGTGCATAGGTTGGAGGTTTTTTGAGATGATCAGGAAGCTCCACATCAAAATTATGCTGTAACTCTTCAGTAGATGTACCAAGGATCCTGAAAACCATTCAAACTTGTTGAGGAATGGAAATCACCAGGGCAAAACACTATTGTAGTTCTGTGCTTCCCCTTAGTTCCAAACGAACCAAACATCACCATTCTGAATAACTAACTCTTTTGTCATACCATGAGCTCATTTAGCTTCTCTAAAGATCTATTTTATAAATTCAGAACAAAAGTTGATGGTCAGTCCCTCTATTTTCATGTTAAATCCATGAAGGACAGGTTTTTTGAGCTGGACAACAAAGGGAGAGATATTATTCCGGATACTGTTTTCATTTCCATACAATATGGTTGGAGCAACCAAACAATCAACTTAAGAAGTTATTTCATTTCCTTTTACTTGTACTTGGTCTTTGCATGTCAATATTAGAAACTCTGTTGGGATTTTGTGTATCAGAATTTGAAATCTAAGGGGAATCCTGTCTTATCCATTTATTCGTGAAATTCAAAGACCTAGCACTTTCATCATCTTTTGATATATAATTGAAGATATACAATATGCAATAATAAGAGAGGACATCCTTTGGTTAAAATCCTAGTATCACTTGCTCTCTCCTAGAATATCTACTCTATACTATCAATCACAATTCAATCTCCATAGCACAGTAAAATATAAATAGCCAATGGTTTAGTAGGAATCCCACCAAAGGTAAAGTGCTCCCTTCCCAAATGTATATTTACAGATTTAACATGCTGTCCCTCTTCTTTGTCAGATCCGCTCGAATTAACGTACATCACATACCCTGTCATCAATGTAACTTCCATCATAAAAACAAGTTCACACAATTAACATGTTTTAAATCAAATATATTATGACATGTTTTAAATCACATTTATTATATGTTTCTTCTTTTCAACTTTTCTAGTGCTTCAACACATGCCTGTATGTGTTGAATCCTGTATTGTTTGTCATATTTGCAAAAAAAAATTCTTATGACATTCTCATAAATTTCACATGTGCTCGAGTAAACTTAGTTATCCAAACACAAAAACGACACCAAAATATTAACACTAGCTTTGGCAGTATAGAAATGGGGCATTGGAATTAGAAGTCATAACCAAAATTTAGTTCTGATTCCAATACTGAAGCCCCAATCACAAGCTACAACGAGTAGCCTAAGGTCCCTTCCATTTCAGTTTTTAACACATCGTTACATTTTTATCCAATCAAACTCTCTCTCCCTAAGATACATGTCTGAACCATTCTCTGACCTCTCTCCAGAGCTCTTATATTATTCTACCTTGAAATACTTATCATTTTGAGTTGTGATATTGTATCTAGTTACAACTTTTCATAAGTAAATATTTTATTTCATTTAACATGCAATACTTAGAAAGTTTTCTGGCATCTTTTTATCTGATATCAAACAAAGATGACCAATAACTTTGGGGACCTAGGTGCTAGCTCTATCCCATCCCATTGGACTGCCCAGAGATCACTGAAGGGAATGCTCAGGAGCAAGGGAAAAAGTTCTTCCTCAACTGTTTCAAGTTCAATGCCTTTAATTACTGAATCCAAAGTCTAACATTAAGTTTTCAATAAAAGGTATTATTGATACTCCATATGTCATCATGCAATGATGGGATATGCACCACGTTTCTGAACTCACTGAGTTCCCTCTCATAAACTTGTATGTTAAATGAGATTCAAATGTCCAACGCAAAGCCATGCAATGTCAATGTTATGTATGGCAATAGCAAAGAGAAAATCCTCTCTACAAGAAGGCCACATAATAATTGGAAACAAATTGAGATAAAAAAATAGCAAATGTGACTTGCACTCACCACTTCAGAATTTCTTGTCCTAATTTTTAGGGCTTGGGGTGATCAAACGATGCAGTTCCTTTATTTTGATGTTCACTACCAAATATATCCACAATTTTAAATACAAGCCTCATGAAAACGGTTTCACAGTACTTGCTGCTAAGCGTACATATTCACGAACTGGAATCTATTACTGCTCGTAAGCTCAACTCTCAGCGTGTCATCCGATCACATTCCATTATAAATCATTATTTGCAATCAATCCAAAAACTCTAAATCAATAATCCGGACGAAGAAATTGAAATAAAATTTGAAATTAAACGATAATAAAGTAGCAATTAATTACTTGGCGCAGCTAGAGATGACGGAATTAGCAAGCGTAGAGAGAACAGAAATCGGTTGATCGTGTTTCGTCGAATCTCTTGCATCGCCGGTGGAGGTTTTGTTGCTCAAACTGAAAATTGATTTAAACAGCCACGAACTGTCGCCATCGTTCGGTTGCTTCCTTTGCGCCATTTCTGCACTCTCATTCTCCTCCATTTAATGCACTGTACTTGTGTGTGTGTATATATTTCTATTTATTTATTATTTTTTTTTATATAGCCCTTTTTTAAAACAATATCATAAACACCCTTGAGTTTTTAACAATATCTGAAGACACCCTCACCTTTTAAAAAATATCTCAAGTTTCTCATATTTCTAATTTTGAATATCACATACATCCCGATCACTATCGAACCATATATTATCTGAAACATATACCCAAAATTCCCTTGAAAGAAATTTTCTTCCATTAATTATAATTTAATTTGTTCCCTTTAATAATAAATTAATATTTCAATGTTTTGTGCATACATTGATTTTTTTTTTTTTTTTTGATATACATGCTATTGAAAAATTGCTTAAGATTTATTGAATAATTTGATAATAAATGATGCAAAGCTTTTTTAGTCAATTCTGTTTGAGCTACATTTTCTTTTCAAATAAATACATTCTTAAACAGTGATTTGACATCATTTCAATCACACATTCTTCAATAAAATAATATTATACGTAAATCTAAAACTTTTCATCATTTTTAACCACACATTCTCCATCAATCTACTATTCCAAAATACATTCTTTCAAAATAATGTGGCTCAAACACACATACATATTTATTAACAAATGCTAACTTATCAATAAAAATTTAAATTTATAAATTTATAGACTAAAACAAGACGATAAATATATAATATATATTTTACAAATCAAATAAACTATAGCTAAAGAAACTTAGTCCATGAAAATATTATGTACATTCAAAATTTATTTTCAAATGATGACTATGTTATATTGTAGAATACTATGTTAATTGTAAAAAAAATAAAAATTCATCTATTTCTTCACAAGGATACTTTAGGTATATATGAAACTCAAATTTAGAAATATGAAAAATCAGTCATATCTCTGAAAGATAAAAGGATATATATTATATTGTCACATGAATGATCTCCTAAACACTGATGTTTAGCTTATATTAAACGCTAGTGATATAATACATTATTTAATTAGTGAATCATTAAATACATGGGACATATTATTAATTTATACACCAATTAAATGACGTGTCATGTTATCGATACTTAACATAAACTAAGCACCGGTGCTTAAGAGATCATTTTCGTATATCGTCATGAATCTCAAAAAGTGTCTTTGATATCATATTTCTTTTCCTTATTAAGAATTTTATCGATTTATATTTAGAACTAAGGTCTCTCTTGAATATAAATCAAATGCCTGCATTAGTTGATTAATCAAGTTTTGAACTCACAAGTAATATTCTTATATATTACTAATAGGAGTGTTTCTATAAATAAAGGTTGGGTAATCCAGTGTGCTATCTATTTGACAACAAATTACCTCCACATTGGACAATATTTAAAATTACATTATAACTTCACTAAACATATAACAATTATCTTGCTACCACATAAATGAGCGCCAAGCACCAACAGGCTGAATAAATTACTCATAAAAGCTTGATAAGCATTCATGCTCTAAAATAAAATTGAAGAATTTATTAGCAAGGTTGATGAAATATAGCTATTGCAATATATTCATTCAAGTTGGCCAAAGTGACGAAAACTCACCCTACCGATTCCTACTCGAGTTGAACATAGAAATAGAACATAAGGTTTAAAATGCACAAAATTTATTTCATGGTTCAGAGCCGATCTCTTACCTATAGTGGACAGGATAACAATTGCCCTCTACTAACGTGACGTCGTCACATCATCGATCAAACTGTATTTTTATTTTTGACTTTTCAAAAGAAAAAATGTTTGACATGTCACGTCAACAAATGAAAATTATAACTCCTGTCAACCGTGGGCTGGAGATCATTTATATTTCATGATTTATCCTCTTTGTTAATCAGTACAAGATAGTTGCTTGCATACATAATATAAATAGATTACACATATACAAAAATAAGTGTCGGTATGATACATATTATTGTATAGGACAAAATAATGCAATATTGAACAAAAACTTAGTTTCTTTCTTTTTTTTGATACTGTCAACTCGAATCTCATTCGCCTTACCAAAAAAGTTATATAAGTGAAAAAGCTATGTCAATTGGTGACAATGCCGGTGGTGAAGGACCAAATTGAAAGATCTAATTAACCTATTTATTTATTTGTTTAGACTCAATGTGCATAAATAAGCAATTAACAAGTAACAAGTCACTTTTAATTATTTCTATGTGATTAGTTAATCAAGTTACATTATCATATGGTTTGAATGCCACAATCAATAAATAAAACAGTAAAGAACACCAAAGATGATCACGAAGAAACCTCAATTGGGTAAAAACTCTGGACACTTTGCCAGTCAATAATCCACTATAAACGTTGAGACTAAATCTGAGTCCCCTCTGACCTTAATCACCTTGGCCTCCTGGATCACGTCCTCCTTACACTAGCTCCCGACCCATAGTATCGTTTATCTTCCGTAGATCTCCAAGAAAGAACCTTGTTCCATAGTGCCGAATCTCCTAGCACCTCTTTCCAAAACTTCAGTAACTCTGAGGCTAATTGGCAAAGGTAGATTTGGTATTTGATCAATGATCAAATACCAATGATCTTGAGTGACATGTAAATTAATATAAATGTTTATAGCTCAATCAACAAATCTAAGTTTGGATGGATCTATGAATCAAATAAAAGTGATTTGAATATGGAAATCAATAAAAGTGATTTGAATATGGAAAGTGTTTGGAATTAAAAGTAATTGAAAAACCAGTGTTTGGAGTAAAGTAAAATTCTGGATGTTGAGCCGTTGCTTGAGCTCTAGGCCAACGACAATTGAGTAATCGTCGGTATTTTCATCATAAATTTCTCTTATGATAGCCAATTGAAGTGATTTAGTAGGCGTTAGAAAACCAACTCAAAGGGCTTCAATTTTTCTAAAGTAACATCCTCCAAATTCGAATTTTTTCTATGTGAAAAATGTTGCAAGTTGCTACTAACAATTTGAAACATAACTTGCTAGCTCTTTGACATCCTTTAGACTTCTAATTGTATTTTCTTAATTATATATGATCTTTTTGGACATTTTTGACATCTTGAACTTCTTCAAGACCTATACTACTAATTCTTAACTTTATTTAACTTTGATTATAACTCTATAAACTCCTTATACATTTTTAACTAGGAATTGATTTTGACTTTAGAAATTGCCAATTACAATTTGGAATCAACAATCTCCTCCTTTGACATTCCGTGACAAAATCATTTGTTTCAAAATCAAAAGTCCAATACAATCTACCAAATAGACCCTTTTCAAACTACACTTCAACAACTTGTCAACATATTTTTTGAAATACATGAAAACCATAATACCACGTGAAAAGCAAGAGGAAACTACCAGAATCAAAATCATATAACTAAGTTAAATAAAACATGTGTAACACTGAATCATGCAATATAATGTGAATTATAAACTTAGAAATAAATCATAAAATTTTATATCGATGTAGACAAAACACAACACTATATCAATAATAAAATTCCAACAAATATATCAAATGACTTCCCCTAAGTCATCTATCAATAAAAAAAATTTAAAATTATAAAATTTTCTTCCTAACTCATATAATCAACTCTCTGAAATAAATACACATCCCTTCCCCATTTTCTTCATTGAGCTACTAAGATGACCCTGTAATAAGGCTTGGCTGATGACTCCAAGTCAGTTGACCATAAGCATTAGGTTATGAGAAACCTCCAAGTTTAATTGCTCGAGTCAAATAGGCTCCAAAAAAAAAAAGTATAAGATGAATTTTACTTTTTCATATATTTCAAAAATTTTGAATCTCGGTCATCTTTTTTATTTTATTTTATTTTTATTTTAAGGAGAATATACTAAAGGCTAAAGCTTTAGGTCAATCTAGTCAAAGGTCAATCCATATTCAAAGCTAATTCACCACACAAATTACTGCCAACCCAAATCTCAAATATACGATCAAAATCTACTCACAAGAGTCTAATGTGTGCGGTGCATAAGATACATGTAATAATCTATATCAAGTACTCAAAACAAGTTTTAAACTAATTAATGAAAATTTAATTTACCATTCATGAACTTTACTAGTACTTGATAACAATTAACATGTCCAAAAAAGAAAAAAAATTCATTCATTTTTTTAAAAAATAAATAAGCACACAAAAAATAAAAATAAAATAAAAAATAGAGTGCATGCTTAAATATATAAATATCATGAATAAAGCAGATGCATGCACTTAAATCCTAATCAATGATGCACACAAATGCTCTTACCATGAAGAGCAACATGAGGAATATCGTAGTTATCAACATCACTTAGACTAGTGAGTTCACTTTTCTTGATCCAAATCTTTTTTAAAGAAAATGTAATCTTAGTCAATTTAGTCGAGTGATTCACTTGATCAATCAAGAAACTAATTCTAGTAGTTAAATCTTGATTATTGCACATAACTAAGGACTCATGACAATTAGGTCTACTGTGACCTAAAATACCACAATTATGACATGTGGGAATGAATTTAGGAACAATTTTAAATTTCAAATTTTGAACATTGAGTGGAGGAAACCTATGATGTACCGGTGATTTCGATCATTAGACACTTATACTTTTTGTCTTATTTCTATTCAAGAGCTCACGACACTTAGGTCCCATATGTCCAACCTTACCATAATGGTGATACATGGGGATGATCTTAGGAGCACCTCTAGGTTTCAAATTTTGAACAATAAGCTTTGAGGTAGCTACAAACTTATTTTTCCAAGAGGAGGCTGGATGAGAATTCGTTTCGTTATCGCTTAAATCTCCTCTATCCCCAACTTTTTGATTCAGACCTATCATGTTATCAATCTTTTTATATCCACTAGAAAAGGATTGAAGTTGGGCATTCAATTTTTCAAGATTAGGTATAAGTATTTAACTTTAATTTCTAATAGGGTTGGACATGATCCGGTTCGGTTCCAGTGAGAATCGAATTGGACTCGAAATTTTCGGATATTTAGTAAGTAGAATCGTCGGGTCCAAATTTAATTATGGAACCGTTCGGATTTGATTTAGTTCGGTTCAATTCAAATTTCAGGTTCCGTATTATAATTAATTTTTTTAATATTTACAAAGTTATATTAATTCAACTAATGTGTGTTCAATTTTAGCTCTTAGAAAATAACGTAAAACAATTTTATGTGTCTTTTACGTCTCTTTTTGCTGAGTTCTTTATTGATTTGATTGTTAAAATTACAGGAAGAAAAAGATAGTGATCTCCAAATAATTAAGAGAGGCATTGTCGAACTTCAATTCGATTTTTTGGGAACAGTAGAAAATGACACTACGCTAAAATGACAGACTTGGATAAAATTTAAGTCAATTTGATTAAATTGGCTTTGAACTGAAAATTATAAATAAAAAAAATCATTTTTTTTTGTTTGAACTAAATAAACTAGTTAAAAAATTTATTTAGAAAAAATAAAATAATTTTTCTTATTTAAAATAAATTAATTAGGAAAATTCGATTCTTATTCAGTTCTTGATTTAGAACGAGAATCGAATCAAACTCATCGGTTCTCGATTCAGATATCAGTTTGGATATTTAACTTAAGAAAAACCGCTCGATTCGAGTTGTGAGTTTTGTCCAGCCCTAATTTCTAAAGACTCTTTCTCAACCCTTAATTCATTCGATCCTTTGGTGGACTCTCTTGAAGTTTGACTATAAGGATCTCTTTTTCTAATTTAAGCTTATTCAGTTTCTTAAACACTGGTCCTTACGTAACTTAAGACTCCTTATATAGTTGGTCATTAGTCTCATTAATATCCATATTTTCATCACGTCCATGATCAAAATGTGATTGCTCATCTAGACAAAATTAGTTCAAGGATTGCAATTAAGCTCTGATAGTACTTGAAAGTTCTAATTAGCTGATTTATTTATTTATTTAGACCCAACGTGTAGAAATAAGTAATTAACAAGCAACAAGTCATTTTTAATTGTTTCTAAGTGATTAGTCAACCAAGTTTAATTATTCTATGGTTTGAATGCCACAATCAATAAATAAAGCAGTAAAGAACACCAAAGATGATCACGGAGAAATCTCAATTGAGTAAAAACTTCAGATGCTTTGCCAGTCAATAATCCACTATAAACAATGAGACTTACAGTATGGTCTAGACCCGACTAACTCTTAGTCCCTTCTGACCTTCTTCTTGTAATCACCTTGGCCGTCCTGGACTGCGTACTCCTCACACTAGCTCCAGGTCCCTGATGTCGTTTATCTTAAGTGGAACTCCAAGAACGAGCCTCGTTCTTCCAATGAAACCTCGTTCCACAGTGCCGAAACTCCTAGCGCCTCTTTCTAAAACTCCAACAGCTCTGAAGGCTAATTGGCGAAAGTAGATTTAGTGTTTGATCAATGATCTTGTGAGTTTTGATTTTTAATTTAATATGAATGTTTATAGCTCTATAAACAAATCCAAGTATGGATGAATCTAATGATCAATTAATATGGTGGTTGAATCTTGAAATCAATGAAAGTGATTTGAATCTTTAAAGGAATGATCTCTACGGAATAATTATGATTCAACACTCTTTGGAATGTTCATAGCGAATGATATATATAGGGGAAAGTATTTGTGATGAAAAGTAATTGAAAATTAGGGTCTGTTCTCTTTACCATTTTCAACCCGTTTTCTGTTTTGGATTTTCCAAAATGGTGAAATTGTATTCTCTTTCCCGTTTTCAAAAACGAATTTTTGAAAACAAAAAAAAAATTGTGAAGAAAACGGAAAATGACAAAATCCTTGTTTTGGTTGTTTTCTTCACAAAAACCCCCAAATGTTGAAAACACGGAAACAGAAGAGAGAGAGAGAGAGAATTGAAGCCGTCTGCCCATCTCTCTTCATTCTTCCTTCTCCATTCTGGTGTCTCTTCCTTCTCTCTTGTCGACGTCGACGTCTCCATCTTCAGCAGCGTTGCGACCGGTGGTTTGGGCTCAGCTCCATCTTCTCTCTCTTCAACTGGCGTTTTGGGGGCTTGTATTTCTTCGATTGCTGTGATGAAAAATTGTGTCCTTCTGTTGCTTGAACTTGGTGGTGGCGATTTGGTCTTGGTTGATGGTGGTACCGGTGGTCGACGAAGGTGATTTTGGCAGTGGTGTTGATGGTTTTGGTACCAACGGTTGATTCCGATTTTGGTTGGTGGTGTTTTGCTTTTTTCGATCTGCTGGTTTGGGGGTTGTTTCGACCCATTTATCGTGACCTATCTCTCTTTTCCATCTGCTAGTTTGGGGGATTTTTTGCTTTTTTTGATCTAGTGTTGTGTGGTGACAATTTTTCACCAGTCTGGTGCGATGTGGTGACTGTTGGTGGTGATTCCGGTTGGCAGTGGTGGTTGTATTGATTTCGATTAGCAGTGGTGTTGTCGTAGGGTGGTGGTGTTCTGGCGGTGTTTTGGTTGGCAGTGGTGAATCTCAAAATTTACAAGTAAACATATTTTCCATTTTGACGTTTTTAGAAACATTTTTTCAAAATGACAAAAAGGACGCATTTTTAACAATTTCAAAATCGACACTCAAAACACAAAATCCAAAACAAATTCAAAACTCAAAACAAAAAAACTCAAACACGAAGAGAGCAGACCCTTAGTGTTTGGAGCAAAACAAAATTCTGGATGTCGACCCGTGGCTCGAGCTCTAGGCCAGCGACAGGCTATTGGCAGCTAAGTAGTGGTCAGTATTTTTATTATAACCTTTTCTCGTGATATCCGATTGAGGTGATTCAAAATGCATTGGAAAGCTCACTCAATGGGCTATAATTTCTCTAAAATAGCATTCTCTAAATTCGAATGTTTTCTATGTGAATGTGTGTTGCAAATTGAAACTGAGAATTTTGAGCATAACTTGTGCGGTTCTTTGACACTTTTTAGACTTCTAATTGCATTTCCGTAATCATATGTGATCTTCTTGGACATCATTGACATCTTGGATTCCTTCAAGATTTATACTACCAATCCTTAACTATTTTGACTTTAACTTTTAACTCAATAAACTTCTAATACATTTTAACTAGGACTTGATTTTGACTTAAATTGTCAATTACAATTTGGACTCAACACAAATCACATAGATATGAAAAGACTCCACAACCAAAATTTGTTATAATTTCATCATTTGCAGGAGAAATTATATTGGTTTCTTCTCATAAGAAGCTACTTAATATTTCTTTGATGCAAAACATAAACATAGACCAGCTAAGTTCCTTTTCCTTCTGAATTGTAGACATAAGTACTTCAAGAAACTCCTTTGCTGCTTCTTGGCATATAAATACCAAATTAGTTTGTAAAAGCTGGAGAGGATTATGCAAAATATGTTAATATTTATTTATAATCATGTTAAGAATCAAGAATCACCATATAATAAATTAATAGAAACGAATTCATACCTGTGGAAGCCATTGTTGATATGAATTATAATTGTAATAGCAGTCAAGATCTTCCCCTCCTTACTCCTCACAAAGTAATAGCTATCAATAGGGCAAGCTAATGAAACATATGGAGAGGAGAGGGGACCTAGCCTTTATATATAGGAAATAATTTGAGCCGTCCCATTACGACTAGAATTCTAATTAGGGTTTATTTCCGACCCACATACTTTAAATTACCACATCAAATTAATTACAACCCGTAAGGTGTAAAAGACCCAATTGATCACTTAATAAATTTGGCCCAAACACAATTATCATTACGAGCCATATATCTAACCCGTAAAATTTTGCAATCGAATGTGAAGCCCACATATGGAATTATTAATTATTCCAACATTCTCCCACTTGGACAAACATTTGATTGTCATAACAAAGTTTTAACACCCGGGTTAGACTATATAGGTGGCCACAAAAGTATAGCTCCAATGATAACATCTTACGTAACATGATCTGGTCCAACAAGAATATTAACACCGAACATGGAAGTCATTACACCAATTTCAGAGATGTAAGACCATTCCACAGTTACAAATGTCAACATCCTTATCGACATGGATCCCCATCCTTCAACCAATGTGGTAGTATGTGGTATGAACTTAGCACCAAATGTGATAAAAAAACTGTTCTAACTCATATTGGTTCTCATAATGCTTCGAATCAAAATGAAGCCACATGTCTCTAAGAGAGACTCATCTTATGTCTTTATACGTCATATCTCAAGATCACAATAATATTATAATAAAAGACATAAGTCAAATGCATGCTCAAAATAGTCCATGGATAGGGGAAAATAATTTATTGTCAGAAGGGGCTGTACCCGAAACATATGGGTTGCCTACGTACCCCGTAAAGGGATCAAACACAAAACGTAGTTCTTTACATAAATAACTCCCACTAACCAAAAACATCAAATGTTTCCACAATACCCATATTAGTAACATCTGTCTTAAAAACTTTTGGAGCGAATCCCTTAGTCAAGGGATTAGCAACCATCGCCTCTATATTGATATGCTCTATTTTCGTTTGTCCTTCTTTGACTTTGTCTCTAACAACCAAATATTTGATGTCAATATGTTTTCATCCACCAGAACTTTTATTATTCTTTGAAAAGAATACTGCTGCACTGTTATCACAGTAGATGGTGATCGGTTTTGAGATGGAATCAACAACTTTCAAGCCAGAGATGAAATTTCTTAACCAAACGACTTGGACTGTAGCCCCATAACATGCTACAAATTCAGCTTGCATAGTAGAAGATGCCACTAAAGTCTGTTTAGCACTTTTCCAAGAAATGGCACCATCAGCTAATGTAAAAATGTAACCTGAGGTTGATTTCAAATCATCTTGACATCCAACAAAATTAGAATCTGAATATCCTACCACCTTAAGATGATTTGTGTGTTGGAATGTAAGCATATAATTTTCAGTTTTCTTCAAATATCTCATAACTTTCTTAGCTGCTTTCCAATACTCTTGTCCTGGATTAGATTGAAATCTGCTAAGGACACTTACTGTATAGGCTATATCCGGTCTAGTGCAAACTTGAGCATACATCAAGCTCTCCACAGCACTAGCATATGGGATCATCTTCATAGACTCCCTTTCCAACTCATTCCTTGGACATTGAGTTTTGTTAAACTTATCTCCTTTTATGATAGGTACATCACCAGGTGCACAATTCTGCATATTAAACCTTTCTAGAACACGTTGTATATAAGCTTTTTGAGAAAGTCCCAATAAACCACGATTTCTATCACGATGTATTTCAATGCCAAGTACATAGGAAGCTTCCCAAGATCTTTCATCTCAAAATTAGCAGACAATATTTTCTTTATCTCATGAAGCAGCCCTAAGTTACTGCTAGCAAGTAGAATGTCATCAACATACAATACAAGGAAAATAAAATTTCTCCCACTGGTTTTAAGATAAATGCATTGATCAATATTATTTTCGACAAAACCAAGAGATGTCACAACCTCATCAAATTTCAAATACCACTGTCGAGATGCTTGCTTAAGTCCTTATAATGATTTGTTTAACTTACATACCAAGTTCTCTTTTCCTTTCACAACAAAACCTTCAGGCTGTTTCATATAAACCATTTCAGAAAGATCTCCATTCAAAAATGCTGTCTTAACATCCATTTGATGAAGCTCCAAATTATAGTGTGCCACAAGAGCCATGATAATTCGAAAAGAATCTTTTGACAAAACAGAGGAGAAGGTTTCAACATAATCAATGCCCTCTCACTGAGTGAAGCCTTTTGCAACCAATCTTGCTTTCTTTCGTTCAACATTTCCTTTTGAATCTAATTTACTTTTGAAGATCCACTTGTTATCTACAGCCTTAGCATCTGGAGGAAGTTCAACAAGATCTCAAACTTTATTTCTTCCCATGGAATTCATTTCATCTTCCATGGCAGCTATCCATTTATCTGCCTTAGGACTTGTCAATGCTTGATTATAAGTTACAGGATCAACAATATGCCCAATATTAAAATCGCTCTCCAATAAATATGTAACATAATCACTGGGCAATGCAGATCTTCTTTCCCTTTGTGATCTCCTAACTTGTGGTTCAGGAACCGATTCAATCGTTGTTTGAGGAATTAGAGATTCCTCCTGGTTCCTCGATTCTTCATTAACAATTTCAATTGGTTAGGAACCAACTCTTTCTTGTATGATGGGAATTGGAACAACAACTTGATTGAGTTCAACAAGAATTTCTCTCAACGTGGAACTCCTACCGTCTCCAAAATCGTTCTCCAGAAACTTAGCAGTAATGGACTCCACAATTCTAGTGCCGCGATTTGGACAGTAAAACTTATATCCCTTTGATCTATCTGGATACCCAATAAAGTAGCCAGGAGTTGATTTAGGGTCTAATTTCTTTTCAAATGGATTATAAATCCTAACCTCGGCTAGACATTCCCAAACTTTAAAGTGGGCCATACTTGGCTTACGTCCTATCCATAATTCAAAAGGTGTCTTTGCAACAGCTTTACTTGGAACTCTGTTCAAAATATACATAGCTGTTTTCAAGGTTTCACCCCACAAATATTCAGGCAAATTTGTTCTACTCATTATACTTCTAACCATATCTTTTAGAGTTCGATTACGTCTTTCAGAAACACCATTCTGCTCAGGTGTCCTTGGCATGGTGTATTGGGGCACTATTCCACACTCTTGTAAAAATTTTGTAAAATCACCCATATTTTGACCAGACTTGTCATATTTCCCATAGTACTCACCACCTCGGTCAGATCTTACAACTTTGATATTTTTCTCCCATTGTTTCTCTACTTCCAGTTTGAAAATTTTGAATTTCTCAAGTGTATGTGATTTGTCGTTAATCAAATAAACATATCCATATCATGAGAAATCATCAATGAAAGTTATGAAATATTTATTCCCACATATAGTGGAAATTAAAGGTCCACTGATATCAGTGTGAATTAAGTCCAAACTTTCATTACTCCTAGTCGAACACTTCCTCGTAGACTTAGTTAACTTTCCTCTTATACAATCTATACAGGTGTCAAAATCGGAGAAGTCTAAGGAAGGAAATATCTCATCTTTTACTAATCTTTCCATTCTATCCTTAGAAATATGACCCAATCGCTTATGCCACAACATAGAGGATGATTCACGAATTAAAGCCATTTTCTTTGATACATTTGTAACACACGAGACATCACCAAAAGAAGCCAAAGATAATTTATATAAACCATCACATAAAATGTCATTCCCAATCAAACGAGAATCATTAAATAATTTAATCATTCCATTACCAAAATTAAATGTAAAACCACAAGCATCAAGTTTTGGTATAGAAATTAAATTTCGTCTCATCTGCGGTACATAAACTGTATTTTTCAAAACAAGATAAAAACCAGACTCTAAAGTTAACTTCACTGCTCCTATGAATTCAACCTTCACTTGGAATCCATTTGCAACGCTCAAACTCACTTCATTCTCACTTGGCCTCCGTTTGCTTATGAACCCCTGCAAGGAATTCGCAATATGAATACTAGCTCCCGAGTCTAACCACCAAGAATTTAAAGGTACATCTATTAAAGAACACTCAAAACAAACTAAGGCCAAGAGAATACCTGAAGAACTCTTCTTCTTTTCCAAACAAGTTTTGAACTTAAAACAGTCTTTCTGCCAGTGACCCTTCTTTTTACAGAATTTGTATTGATCATTTTTCTTTATAACTCCTTTGGGACCACTAAAATTATTATTCTACTGACTTCGATGGGACTTATTACCCTTATGAAACTTAAATTTATGATTATGAGAAGGCCCCTTATTCTGTGATGGCTGAAAAGCTAATTGCACAGTTTCAACAGTTTCACGGCGCATCCTATACTCTTCTTGGGCACACATTGCTATGAGGTCATTCAAATTCCACTTATCCCGCTGAGTATTATAAGCAACCTTAAGCTGATTAAACTTGCTAGGAAGGCTATTCAAAACATGATAGACCAGGAAAGGCTCCGCAATGGGAATGTCAAGAGCCTTTAGCTTAGATGATATATTTATCATTTTCATGACATGCTCCCTAACACCACTTGTACCATCATATTTCATTCTCATAAATTTATCCATCAGATCCCCAGTTTCGGCTTTATCAAACTCAACAAATTTTTCTCCTATGGCATCCATAAAACTTTTGGCATTTTTATTATTAGGGATGACACCTATAATGGAATCAGATATCGATCACTAAATGATTTTCAAACAGAGTTTGTTAGCCCTTTCCCACTTTTCATGCTCGACTACATATTCAACGGTACTCTTATCCGTGCGTTTTTCAATCTTTTTCTTCATTATAAAATCCAAGCCCAAAAGACCAAGTGCTATTTCTACGTCTCGTTTCCATCTCACATAGTTATTCCCAGTCAATGTTTCAATAGCAGACAATTAATTCGAAAAAGATGAGACATTATAAACTGTGGAAATATAAAATATCACACTCTTAATATCATCCAAACTTAATGCATGCAATCAAATGGATGATGAAATATCTAACTAATTAATATGGGCTATTAATTAGATAATCCGTAATTTAAATCGAAACATATGAATTTTATTACGGTAAGAGCCTAGGTGCATCATCATAAAGTCACCTTTGGGTCGACAATACAACATGCTATAAGGTACTCTTAAAACACATCATGCAGCCAGTTAACAAAATTACACTGATTTTCGAAACACCAACACCTTTAGGCAGAAGGAAATTTCTAAACCAAAATAAGCTCGTTAGCTTTCTCATGTCATTTTCCAAAAATATTACATATAATAACACCTTTGGGCAAGATATTATATACAATAAATCAAAAGTTGTTGGCAAAAATATATGTATTTTTATTGTAGAGAAAATCGAATAAATAATAATGAGTGTGCCACTTTGGCAGCTACCACCCATTTTTATTTCAAAATATTTCTCTTAGTGGGAAAACATGAATCGTCGCAAGGCCCATAGATAAATTCAATCACAAAATAATAATCATGGTACAATTATAATCATTAATCGATGAATGGCAAAATTCACATGTGATTGAGAACTAAAATTGGCAACAAAATTTTAATAAATAAAAGGCGAAATTTAAACGAACAAATAATAACAACAATAATTATACATTTAACGAAAATATAAAAGTTGTCAATTATTATTATTATTATTTTAAACGGGTCAATTTTAAATAAAATTTTTAATTTGGGTCAAAATTGGATTTTTTAGCGTCAAAAGCCATTTAAAAATTTGCAACATGACCCCTGGTCTAAAATTATTAATAGGCCCTTTTAATTATATAAATTAGATGACATGTCCTCCTTTTATTATTTACAATCTTAACCCCAATCTTTAATTGCAGACAGGGGCCTCTCATCTCATTAATTGCAAGAGAGACCCCCTCCCCCAAAAACATCATAGCCGACCGAAACAGCCTTAATTCCACCGCCCAATTTTGCTTCTTTCTCAAACCCTAACAAAAACCAATGTCCGATTTGCACATCATATAGATTCGATTCCTTCTTAAACATCATACGGATTCAACATTAATAAGAAAAGGGAAAAAAATAAAAATAAAAATAAAAATATGCAAACATATAACAATGGCTGCTGGCTCTTTTTCTTCTATTCCAAGTTCAATAGAGTTCTTCCTTCAACAACATCAATTCTCATCCCAATTAATTCATCAAAGGAAAAAATAAAAATAAAAATAAAAATAAAAATGAAATACTGACAACTAAAAAAAAAAGGAATAGCCGACAACCAACTATAATGATAATTGATTTGGGTTTTGACATTACCATCAATTGGCAATTGGCAAGTTGAATTAATTCCTTCATTCAATGGTTTGAGAAATACAGAGGTGAGAGAGGTAGTGTTTTGCACATTCTGTTTGTAGACTTAGTTCTAGAAACGGTTGGGATTTTGGATATCTTTACCCATGTTTATTCAATGAATCTGTATTCCACAGAACACGTGGAAAGTTGAACCTCATTATTAGTTTAAACTTTGAAAACATAACAATTCCAAAGATAAGGGCCTGTTTGGGCCCGATTTTTTTACCCAAAAAATTGATTTTTTGACCATTATTTCACTTTTTCAGCCGTCATATTTGACTTCTTCTCTCACAAGTGGACCCCACTTTTCTCCTAACGGTCAAAAAATCAATTCTCAAAATCACTCCCAAACAGCCTCTTAAATTGATGGGTAGCAAAAACTTTAAAATTATTCATTCAAAGAAAGAATATTGTTTTAATGATGGATTCTGATCTTAACATGAAAGTTCTGATACTAATTATTAATATTTATTTATAATCATGCTAAGAATCAAGAATCACCATATAATAAATTAATAGAAACGAATTCATACCTGCGGAAGTCATTGTTGATATGAATTATAATTGTAATAGCAGTCAAAATCTTCCCCTCCTTGCTCCTCACAAAGTAATAGCTATCAATGGGACAAGCTAATGAAACATATAGAGAGGAGAGGGGACCTAGCCTTTATATATAGGAAATAATTTGAGCCGTTCCATTACGATTAGAGTTCTAATTAGGGTTAACATAACAATTCCAAAGATAAGGACCTGTTTGGGCCCGATTTTTTTACCCAAAAATTGATTTTTTGGCCGTTATTTCACTCTTTCAACCGTCATATTTGACTTCTTCTCTCACAAGTGGACCCCACTTTTCTCCTAACGGTCAAAAAATCAATTCTCAAAATCACTCCCAAACAGCCTCTTAAATTGATGGGTAGCAAAAACTTTAAAATTATTCATTCAAAGAAAGAATATTGTTTTAATGATGGATTCTGATCTTAGCATGAAAGCTCTGATACTAATTGTTAATATTTATTTATAATCATGCTAAGAATCAAGAATCACCATATAATAAATTAATAGAAACGAATTCATACCTACGGAAGCCATTGTTGATATGAATTATAATTGTAATAGCAGTCAAAATCTTTCCCTCCTTGCTTCTCACAAAGTAATAGCTATCAATGGGACAAGCTAATGAAACATATGGAGAGGAGAGGGGACCTAGCCTTTATATATAGAAAATAATTTGAGCCGTCCCATTACGATTAGAGTTCTAATTAGGGTTTATTTTCGACCCACATACTTTAAATTACCACATCAAATTAAGTGGAAATTACATAATTCCAGATTTTTAAAGATCACAGTTCAAAAATCAGGAACCAAATTTCATTGTTCAAAAATCAGGTTTTGATATAATAATTAAATATTAAATATTCAAATTTAATTCCCCAACCCTAATATTTTCATCATTCTTCATTCTCTCACTAATCTCTTCTCTCTCTCTCTCTCTCTCTCTAACTCCATGGCCTCCGATCGAAATTCATTGCCGGTCGCCACAGCAACCAGTAAAACCTCCTCTCCAGTGCGATCACCTTCTTCTCTTGGACCCGCGAATGTGAGTGCCGTGGTAATTCTTCCATCGCTGTGAGTGCCGCCGCGATTTTTCAGCAGTGGCGATGTTGGATACGGTGGGTTGGGGCTTTGTGGCGGCGGCGCCTGCTGCTAATTTAGGGACTGCTGATAGGGCGACCGGTGCGAATGATGGCAAATGGTGATTGGTGCCGACGCGGGGAGTGGATTTGGGGTTTTTGGGTGTTAATATGTTATCTCTTTCTCTTTTTCGATCTGCAGTTAATGATTTGCCGTATTGGTGGCTGCTTGTTGTTGGTTTTTGGGTGATGGTGGTTGTGATGTTGGTTGGCGATGGTAAGGTAGTGGTGATGGTCATGGTCATGGAAGTGGCGACTGTGGTTGTGGATGGATTGGTGCGAGATATGGTGGTGTTGGTTTGACTGTTTGGTGGTGGCGGTGATTTTGTGACTGTGAAGGTGGTGGCGCTCGTGGTGGTGGCTATTATGGTGGTTTTTGGGGGCGGTGGAGGTGGATCTGCAGTGGTGGTTGTGGTATGGTGTTGGGGTAGTGGTGATACTGATTGTTGTGTTTTTTTGGTTGGAGTCGTGGTGGTGGTGGTCTTGTTTTGGTTGTGTCGAGGGAATTGGATGATTCTTGTTGGTAGTGAAACTGATGGTGGTGGTAGATTGTTAGTGTCGACGGCGAGATGGTGGCCGACGACAGGGATGGCGTGAGTGTGGTGGAAAGTGGTAGTGGTGGTATAAAATATGACCTAATATTTGATCTGTGACCAACTATTTGATCACCTGTGACCAATTCAAACTTAAAATTTGATAACTGTGACCAAAATAATTTGTGACCGATAAACTGTGACATGTGACTTGTAATTCGAATGATCTGTGACTTCCAAATAATATGTGACTGACAAAATTTTTGATTTGTGACTACGAAATAATCATTTAATCAATTAATTTGTCGATATGTGATCAGTAAATAAATCTGTGACCTATAATTATGAATATGTGATTATTAATCGTGTAACTGTGACTTTATTATCTATATTTAATAAAAAATTTTAATTAATTAAATATGTACCTGATTTTTGAATTTTAAAAGTATTTACTTGATTTTTGAATTGAGGCAAACTTAAAGCCTGAAATGTGAACTCTTCCCTCAAATTAATTACAACCCGTAAGGTGTAAAAGGCCCAATTGATCACTTAATAAATTTGACCCAAACACAATTATCATTATGAGCTATATATCTAACCCGTAAAATTTTGCAATCGAATGTGAAGCCCACATATAGAATTATTAATTATTCCAACAAAATATTCCACTGCTTTCCATTCTGAATATATACAAAATATATGTAAAATATTTTACGACTGAAGACATGTCATTAGTCTGGGAATATGGTTTTTAAAGCATAATGAACTGATTCATCTTTCGATTTCACATTCCAATAACTGAGAAATTTCTCATTTTATTTTCCCTCCAACTTTATAAGTACCGTAAATATAATATTTGATACCAATTTGTTAGGAGGATTTGATGAGTTTCAAATGAAGTAAAGAAGATAAAATTTCCGATAGAAATTTAAAAGAATAAAATTGTACTCTCAAAACTTAACTTCCATGATTCAATTTTTTTGCGATGATGAAATACTACAAATGAGCATCATTTTCATGCTACATTTGATACATAAGAATTAATTACTAATACATGAATTTAAACATGCATTAAAATTCATAGATACATAAATAGAAATAAATTAATCTATAATAATTCTAAATTCATGAAAATTGAGATTCATAAAATCAAGATTCATTGAGTCTAGGTTAATGTGAATATAAATTGATTAAGAATTAATAACATGGAATTCGTACATGACAAGGATTGTACAATATTTATTACATATTAAAAAATGAAAATTAAGATATTATTGAAATAATAAAATTATAGAAGGATTAAAATCGTCCAAAAAATTATTCTCACTTGATGTGGTATTTAGATGTGTTTGGTGGAAATTGAAATTAAATTTTTTAATAGATTATGATAGAAATTTTTGAAATATGTCGTTGAAAAGTTGTGGGATCCATAAAGATGTGGTTAATATTGATTATTTGATTTTGACTAAGATTAAATCATATTTTAATCCAAATTAAACAAGGTCTTAATATTTTATAGACTTGATGTGATATTTATTATAGATTATTTTTATATTTTTTGTTTTTTACTTAATTTTTTTTTTTTGGGTCAAATGTACGAAAAATTTGACTTCATATTTAGAAGCTCTAACATTGAAATACGAGGACACATTGAAATTTCTAAAGAGCCCCATATATTTATGCGCCCCAAAGTCAATAAAAATTCTTCCAATTAATGATCTTTAAAAATGCTCAAGTTATTCGATGCCTAAATTTTGATGAAACATATATTAGAATTTGAATTGGGATACCTAGGTTTAAAAGCATAGTCAATGACAATACTATTTTGGTCTAGTGGCACCAGCAGATTCTTGAAGGGAAAATAATACTCTCTATTTCATTTATAAAGGCCGACTTTCCTTTCTTTCTTTTTTTTTAACTAATTATATAATCATGTTTTTTTTATTTTATTTTATTGAGAATGTTTTGTTTCGTTCATTTATTAATACGCCCTTATTTAATTTCCTTAGTTATAACCAATTTTCTCCACTTAATTTTAAAATTGTACAAATATAAATAAGGATAGATTATAAAAGTTCTTGACAAAAATTAGGGGTGGACAAAATGTCCAGACCAAACCAGAACCAAACCAAATTGAGCGGTTCGATTCAGTTCCACAAAAAAAAGGATGATTTTGGTTATGGTTCTGGTTTGGTTCTAGTACTAGAACCGAGAACCAAACCAAGAATCAAACTTAATTTATAATTTTATTTTTATATGAATCTAATCTTGTATTAATTGAAATCATTCTAATAGCTATTATTTTTGTACAACCCATTAAGCATGTTACTTCAAATTCAAAACCTTAAGAATTCCAAACGATGCCCTACAGATCCCTCAAACGAAGCAATTGTGCTTGATCCAAGATATGAAATGGAGTTTGTTGTACATTCTATTGCTATTATGTATGACTTTGACATGGTTGAAGTCACAAAAAATGAAGTCGATAAATTATTGTATACTTTGTACAATTAGTACAAGGGATGTGAAAGCAATACTGATGAAGACAGTGGTAGTGGTGATACTAATGATGGAGTGACTTTGTTGGATGGTTCTGATGATGATTCGAATGACTTTAATAATTTTGATTTCGGGTACAAGAAATTAAAAACTAGCAAAGGCTGTTTGTTTGGAAAAGATGATATTCAAAGATATTTGATGGAACCAGATGAAGATGCAGCTGATGCAAATTTGATATTTTGAATTGGTGGAAGATAAATACTCCAAGATTTAAAATTTTATCAAATATTGCAAGAGATGTGCTCGACATTTATGTATCTACAGTTGCTTCTAAGTTGACAATTAGTACAAGAGGACGCATTCTTAATTGTTTTAGGAGTAATTTAACTCCTATAATAGTTGAGGCTTTAATTTGTACCCAAGATTGGTTATGAGAAAAATCTATACATTTGAGAGTAAGTCAAGATAGAATTTGCATTAAGAAGACAGAGTTCTACGAAGAAATTGAGTCTGGTAATAAAAGTTTTATAAAATATTTTCACTTAAGAATTAATTGTAAACGATTTTAATTTATTTTTGTTTATTTTGAATTATGTTTGTAGAGTTTCTTAAAGTTACAGCACAAGTAATTGAGTATTAAACGGATAATGGTTGTCTGGATGGTAAGGGCTAAGTTTATTGGGTTGGTCATTTTGTCACCATCCCTATTATTAGTTTCAAGTTTTAATTTTATATTTCAGTTTCATATTTCATTTTTCTCATATAGGATTTGATGGTTTTATGTAAAGGAATTGATTGGATGGAGGATGACGATGAAACTTGATATTATTAACTTTTGGCAAAGAAGCATTCATTTATATTTTGTTTGTTAGTTTGAATTTTTGAAATCTTGATGACTGATAATTTGAATTTGCTAAATGTTTGATACTTATATTTTTTATTTAAGTATATATTACTAGTTTATGGATATGGCGTAAGTCTGAAAGTTTAAATAATAGAACTAGAATCGGACCAAACCAATCCAGAACCGAATGGATCGGTTTGGTTTGGTTCCATACCTTTAAAAAAACCATTTGATTCTATTATCAAGAAAATTATTAGTTTATGGTTCGGTTAAGTTATCTTAGAGTCAACACCAAATGAAACCATGTCCACCCTTAACAAAATTGCTTTTTCAATAACATTGAATAAGATTTCTTAGTTCATGTGAAAAACAAACTTACATACATAAATGGAATGGAGAGAGTATCTTTGAAAAAACTAAACGTTAACTAGAAATCGAAAAGTGATTGACACATTTTAATTTCTCCTTAAAAGTTACCTCTTTATTTTAATTTTCTCAATTTTTTAGAAAATAATCTTAAAAGTATTAGCGTGTAAAATCAAAAGTTTCCATATTTGATTCAAGTTGGTCAATCTTCAGTTACATTTAGGACTCAACTTCAAGCTATAATCAAGAAGTGCAATAATAGACAATTTTGATCAACAAACATTCCATTTTCTGCAATGTTTCGGATTTCGACAATCCCTTTACAAATTTAGATTTTGACTTCCAAATTTAATCAGAACTATTATCCATTATTGATACCGCCAAAAATACTTTTTCATGAAATTCATGCAATTTTGATAGATAGTTACCAAATTATATTTTATATTCCGTGCATATGTGTAAACTTCAGTTCGACAAATTGATCAATATGTTACTTGTCATCACATATTTCAATGAAATCCCAAATAAAATTCATGTTCACTAATCATTTTTATCTATTTATAAATTCTTCCGAGACGGAGGCTAAGTTTTTCAAAATGCACATATAAGTAAATAAGTAAATTTCAAAACATAAATAAGTAAATTATGAAAAAGCTAAATATAAATTACTTATTTTAACATAGAATAAGAAAAACATTTCAAATTAGTAACTTATTTAAGAAATATACTTGTTTGGGCCCAATTTTTTCACCCAAAAAATTGATTTTTGGACTGTTATTTCACTATTTCAGCCATCATATTTCACTTCTTCTCTCACAGATAGACCGCACTTTTCTTCTAACGGTCAAAAAATCAATTCTTAAAATCACTCCCAAATAGGCTCATAATTTAGTCGTGTTTGTCTAAGCTTTAATATATAATAAAGTTTAAACTATTATGTAATCGTAGTACTACTTATAGTTATATAAGTGAATTTTAACCGTGAAACTAAGCAAACATGGATTCTAAAGAAATCCAATTCATTGAACCTTCGGAATTCCCGTCAGTTTCTCCTACACCGGGTGGAATTCCAGACTCACTGGGATTCTCCCATCACTCTATATATATATAGACGTAGTTCAGCCTTTGTAAATCTAAATCTCATCATACTCTTTTGTGTTTCAACATCAAAATCAAGAGAGTAATTAGTCTGTTAAGTCGCAATACAAAACTAGGCTTAGGGTTTATAATTTACGTAGAAAGAGAATCAGTTAAGAATAAGCAATATGCGGGAGAGAGCGGGAGAAGTAGAACAAGGACTCCCTGAAATTGATGAAGGCGATAAAAATAATGGATTGGAGGTAGAAAATGCGTTCAATGATGTAGAGGTTCCGCCATGGCATAAGCAGATAACAATGAGAGCTGCTTTTACGAGTATTATTTTGAGTTTTGTTTTCAATATTATCGTATGCAAACTCAATCTCACCACTGGAGTGATTCCTTCGCTTAACGTGGCGGCTGGCCTCCTTGGATTCGCCATTGTTAAGGCATGGACGGTTCTGCTTGAAAGGTGCGGTATGTTGAAGCAGCCTTTTACCAGACAAGAAAACACTGTGATTCAAACCTGTGTGGTTGCCTCTTCTGGGATCGCTTTTAGCAGTAAGTAGTTATTTGATTTCTCTTAATGATTTGGTTTCAAAATGTTATCACGATCAATTTGGAAAGCTTTTTTTTTTTTTTTTTTTTATTATTTATTTATTTGCTTGTTGTTTTTGTATATCTTGTATTCAAAAATGCGTGGTTGAAAAGAAGAGAACGAAAGATGGATTTTGAGAAAAATGGGAATCAAACAACCTCTTTGGAATTAACTTGGAAAAATTGTCATTATTTAATGGAAAAGAAAAATTGGATTTTTTTAGGGTATCTTTCTATGTTAATTAACTGTTTTTCATTGGACAATGGATACTGTAAAGTATATATGCTACTTTGGAATTTTAACTAGAAAGATTATGAAATTTAATCATTGCAACTTGTTCAATGTTAAATTATAAGTGTGTTAAAAAAATTTCAGGTGGGACAGCGAGTTATCTGTTAGGAATGAGTGCAACGATAGCAGCTCAAGCAGATGCAGGCAATACCCCAGTGAATGTGAAGAAACTATCTCTTGGCTGGATAATTGGATTCCTTTTTATTGTCAGCTTTGTTGGTCTATTCTCAATAGTTCCTTTAAGAAAGGTATATACATAATACTATATGAAGCGTTTATGTACTTATTGAAGATTACTATAGTCATCAATTAATTAGAAAAATTATAATTTTCTTTGAAATTTTCTGATCAGATGATGATCTTGAAGTACAAATTGACGTATCCCAGTGGAACCGCAACTGCATATCTTATCAATAGCTTCCACACTCGAAAAGGAGAAAAGCTGGCCAAGTATATAGATAATTTAACTCTGAATTTATTTTTTTCTGTCATAACTTATGTTATTATACTGAATAATCTGTTCTTCGAATGCAGGAAACAAGTTATGACACTTTTCAAGTCCTTCTGCTTTAGCTTTCTGTTTGCGTGTTTCCAGTGGTTTTTCGCAGCTGCCGATGGATGTGGTTTCAGTAGCTTCCCGACTTTCGGTCTTCAGGCCTTTAAACAAAGGTATTTATTTATTTAGTTTTTAATTTTCCTATCTAGATGCTTATAATAAATGATTTATCATATTTATGTGTTGAAACCTACTTGTTTTCTTGACCAATAGACATTGCTTAGATGGTAAAGAAAACTTGGTACATATTTACTGTATTAGACTAGACAACAGCGTAAAAGATTAAAGATGAAAATGAATTTAAAATNATGGTAAAGAAAACTTGGTACATATTTACTGTATTAGACTAGACAACAGCGTAAAAGATTAAAGATGAAAATGAATTTAAAATCTGATCCATTGTTTTGTCCAGTATTGTGTGCTAAATTATTGAGCTAACATTGTACGTAGAGCTATTGAAGATTAGCAGCCTATCCTATTCTTTCTGCAAATTTAGACTTCTTTGCTGAGCTAAATAGAATTAAAGATAATTAACAATACTCGAAGTGGAGTATACTATACTTAATTACCTACCATGAACTAACAATTCAAGAAAGTTAAATATAACTTTGATAATGGAGGAAAGATAATTTTATTGCTAAAATTTGCTTGTTACTCAATGTGACAATTTTTTCCACAAGTTTTCTAAACGAAAACGACATGGCATTCTTTCTTTTAAGTATATATGGATTATGGTTGAGTTTATAGATTTTCTGTCAAGTTACAAGATTGTCAGATAATTAATTTAACCAAATGTGATGTTTGAAAAGAAAATTGATATATCCTTCCCGCCACAGGTTCTATTTTGATTTCTCATCGACATACGTTGGTGTTGGTATGATTTGCCCTTACTTGGTGAATGTCTCATTACTTGTTGGAGCCATTGTTTCATGGGGAATCATGTGGCCTCTGATTGAGTCCAAGAAAGGCAGTTGGTATAGTGCTGATTTATCTGCAAGCAGTCTTCATGGCATCCAAGGATACAGGGTAAGTCATATATTCTATATATAATGACTTGTAATGTGAACTGTATAGTATTATTCAAATTATCATTGTGACTCAAATTATTCGATTTGTGTTGATCTCAACAGGTTTTTCTTGCCATTGCCATGATGCTTGGTGATGGACTGTTCCACGTTGTTTACATGATCATTGTCACTTCGAAAAGTTTCATTAATCGCAAGTCGGAGAAATCTAATAGTGAGCGTGAAAGCACCGGAGGAGACTATGACGAAAAAACAAGAACTACCTATTTCTTGAAAGACCAAATCCCTAATTATGTAGCCATGGGCGGCTACGTACTCTTGGCAGCTCTGTCTATTGGTGTTGTACCACAGATCTTCCACCAGCTCAAATGGTATAGTTGGAATATTTTACGTGGACTAGCATATTTTTATTTTCAATATTTACAAATTTGTTTTGGATTAAACTATGTTTATTAATGGCACAATAAATCTAACAGGTATCACATACTGGTGGCCTATGTAATTGCTCCAGTTCTAGCCTTCTGCAATGCATATGGATGTGGCCTAACAGATTGGTCATTGGCCTCAAACTACGGAAAAGTCGCTATCCTAGTTTTCAGTGCTTGGGTCGGCCTCGATCATGGCGGGGTTCTTGCAGGCCTAGCTTGTTGTGGTGTGATGATGAGCATTGTATCAACGGC
>NW_019250411.1:0-1307 GCF_002742605.1 Olea europaea var. sylvestris
AGTCGAGAAAAATGACGAAATTGCCCCCGGCGCGATTTTTATTTCAGATCAAACTGCCAAATTTCAGCCAATTTCGACACAGGCGCGAAAAATGACGAAATTTCACCCGACGCGATTTTTATTCTCGATCAACCTGTCAAATTTGAGCCCATTCCGACATAGTTGAGAAAAATTAGGAAATTGCCCCCGGCGCGATTTTTATTTCAGATCAAACTGCCAAATTTCAGCCAATTCCGACACAGTCGAGAAAAATGACGAAATTCCCCCGGCGTGATTTTTGTTCACGATCAAACCGTCAAATTTTTAGCCCATTCCGACACAGTCGCGAAAAATGACGAAATTGCCGTCGGCGCGATTTTTATTTCCGATCAACCTGACAAATTAGAGCCCATTCCGACACAGTCCAGAAAATTGACGAAATTGCCCCTGGCGCGATTTTTATTTCCGATCAAACTGCCAAATTTGAGCCCATTCCGATACAGTCGAGAAAAATGACGAAATTGCCCCCGGCGCGATTTTTATTTCCGATCAAACTGCCAAATTCGAGCCCATTCCGATACAGTCGAGAAAAATGACGAAATTGCCCCCGGCGCGATTTTTATTTCCGATCAAACTGCCAAATTCGAGCCCATTCCGATACAGTCGAGAAAAATGACGAAATTGCCCCCGGCGCGATTTTTATTTCCGATCAAACTGCCAAATTTGAGCCCATTCCGACACAGTCGAGAAAAATGACGAAATTGCCCCGGCGCGATTTTTGTTTCCGGTCAACCAATCAAATTTTAGCCAATTCAGACACAGCCGCGAGAAATGACGAAATTACACCCGGCGCGATTTTTGTTTCATATCAAACTACCAAATTTCATCCAATTCCGAGACAGTCGAGAAAAATATCGAAATTGTCCCCGCGCGCGGTTTTTGTTCCCGATCAACCTGTCAAATTTGAGCCCATTCCGACACCGTCGAGAAAAATGACGAAATTGCCCCCGGCACGATTTTTATTTCAGATCAAACTGCCAAGTTTCAGCCAATTTTGACACAGTCGCGAAAAATGACAAAATTACACCCGGCGCGATTTTTATTCCCGATCAACCTGTCCAATTTGAGCCCATTCCGACACAGTTGAGAAAAATGACGAAATTGCCCCCTGCGCGATTTTTATTTCAGATCAAACTGCCAAATTTCAGCCAATTCCGACACATTCGAGAAAAATGACAAAATTGCCCCCGGCGCAATTTTTGTTCCCGATCAACCTGTCAAATTTGTGCCCATTTCGCCACAGTCGAGAAAAATGACGAAACTGCCGT
>NW_019250412.1:0-1307 GCF_002742605.1 Olea europaea var. sylvestris
TTTTTTTGTTTTATTTGAATTGGGCGTAAAATTGTCATTTTATTGGAAAAAAAAGGATGAAAATGACCTTCTCCACAATGAAAGGTGAAAATAGGGACAAAAATGCCAGAAAATGAAAGGTAGGGACGTTTTTTACAATAAGCTTGAAAGGTAGGGATGTTTTGTATCAATTATCCTTTTAACTTATTATATTCACTAGATTAACTAGAAGTTTATCCTATATTTTCAATTGATGAGCCATTTTTTATCATTAATTCATAACTGTGTGCAGTTTATAAACGTTTTGGCATATCTTATTGATGTTATGGTATAGATTATCTAATCATTAAAATTGAATGTATGAGCTTCTATTAATTGAGCTTACGACCTTCTATATCTGATTGTTGAAAGTGATACATAAGTTATTCGTAGTATTCTTATCATTTTCACATGGAGATCTTGCCATTCTAGGTGCTCCGTTAACAAACTTGATATTAACATAACGTGGTAAAGCTAAGCTTGCTGTGAAAAATTGGATTGAGAGATGGTGAGAATTTCATTAACACAACAAGTCTCTAGTTGGAGATTTTGATTTTAGTCAAACTTGCACACAAGCTTTGAAAGCAGGACAACCCACTTCATGTTCAATAATGGAAATAAAATTATTGGTTTAATAACATGTCACCTAATGATCAAGTAACTAGAAGATGACACTTGATGAAGTTGTTAGATACAATTTTGTATTGTTCACTATCGAATTTAAAAGGGGACAATAGGGTTAATTGTCCCACTAAAATTGAAAATTTTAAAAGGTACTAATATATACTGAAAAAATAATCCACTTTGACAAGTCTCAAGTGGGACATTTAAGAGATGCCTAAGATTTTGGAAAGGGGGGAGAATTTACTTGGGCTCAAGATTGTATACTTTTTTCTTACATTTTAGGGAAAATTGCAATCACGATATCAAAATTTTTATTTAATAGCAAATTTGACCTAAATATTTCATTTGTGCCACTCACAATATCAATTTTTTTAAAAAATCGTACCTGAAGTCCGAATAGATGAAAACTGTTAGTTTGACCATTAGTTGACTCCAAAAAATTGATTTTGACCAAATCAACAATGGGCAGAATGGAAATTTTACAATTTTAACATAAAACAATTTTAAAAATTCAGTAAAAAAATAAAATAAAGAGGTAACACTGCTCACCTTCTTCACAAACCTATCCCAACCCATACCCCTCGCCCGATCCCTGAAAATACAATGGCACCACTGCCGGAACCAACGTCAGCATCACCATTCAATGAGGACTTAGACTCATCCAC
>NW_019250413.1:0-1307 GCF_002742605.1 Olea europaea var. sylvestris
GTGGTGCGAATGGGTGAAGGAACTGGTGGATGGCATATGAATGTTTATGAGAAGATAGATTCATGGGCGAAGGGTGGTGGGGTGGCATGTGGAAGTTGAATAGGAGGTGGTCTTTTTACTAAGCTTATATTAGACATTTGACGCGAAAAAGGGCTTTTCAAAAGGAAAAAAATATTTGAGTCCCTTCAAATTGACTAGAGAAAAAAGGCATTTGAGAGAAATTTACCTAAATTTTAGTAAGACGCTTTTTAAAATGATCAAGTATAGTTCTGTATCAATGAGTGGAAATTCAACAAGGTCTTGCCACTTACATATAGGGATTTGGTTTCATTCATCTGGATAACTTTATAACAGAATTGTCATGGATTATAATGGCCGAGCTTAGTATTTTCCTAAAATATGCTTCGATATCTTTGCTTGTTAACTGATTAGACTCAATCTTTTAACTCTGATAGAAATGGAGCATGATGTGACAGAGATATTGTATTTGCATTGCAGAATTTTGGCATTGATGGTAAACTGGTGGTTAATTACGCATGCTCCATGGCATGGGGGTAACCATTAGCGCAAGGCGTTGGCAGTGAACATTCTTAGAACTGTGCATTTGTTAGGTTGACATGGTAATATCTTTGGTAAAAACCCTCCAAATTGGACAATTATTTGTTGAACTCAATGTGATGTATCTTTGTTCAGGTGGTTCTTTAAACTATCTTTGTCTGTCTATTAAATTTGGTCAGTAAATCAGACTTGGAGGTTGTGCTATGAGGTGATTATTAAGGAGAAATGTAATGTATCTTTCAATTTACTTGGTTTTCTTCTGCTTTATTGATTTTGTTCGGTTCTTGTTGAATTTTGGATTTGCAACAAATGTTTTTATTTAAATTTGTCTATTTTGCTCCTACTTTTAATTCAAATATATATTTACTTTAAGTTAAATATTATCTTCTATAAGAAAACAAGCAAAAACTTTGGATTCGAAGACGATGCATTTGCTATTTTGACTTTTCTGGAGAGTTGACCCTGTTCACACTTTGTCCACTACTATGTAAGGATTTAAGATCTCTGCAGTCTATGGATGTAATACAATACAGAGACAGAGATTAGGTTGGATATGGTCTATTTTTGGTTCGATTGGGTTCTCTTTCGGTTCTAAAGAGAATCTGATCGAACTAGAATTTTCGAGTATTTAATAAGTGGAATCATCAGGTCTAAATTTAATTATGGAAGCGAAGTTACCATAATTGAAATTTTCAGCATTTATAATAACACTACTTAATTCAATTAATGACATGTTCAATGTTAGATTT
>NW_019250414.1:0-1306 GCF_002742605.1 Olea europaea var. sylvestris
GAATTGCTCGTCTAATTCGATTGGAATCGAGCCAATGAAAAGTGGTTTTTGATTTCATGATAACTTCGGGTTTGATCATTTTCAGCGAAAATTGCTAGTCCAATTCTATTGGAATCGAGCCAATGAAAAGTGGTTTTTGATTTTATTATGACTTTGGGTTGGTTTATTTTTGGCGAATTGCTAGTCTATTTCGGTTCGAATAAAATCAGTAAAAAGTAGTTTTTCATTTCATGATAAGTTCGTGTTTGTTCATTTTTGGCGAAATGCTAGTCTACTTCGATTGGAATCGAGCCAATGAAAAGTGGTTTTTGATTTCATGATAACTTCGGGTTTGATCATTTTCGGCGAATTGCTAGTCCAATTCTATTGGAATCGAGTCAATGAAAAGTGATTTTTGATTTCATTAAAACTTCGGGTTTGATCAATTTCAGCAAAGTGCTAGTCTAATTTGATTGGAATCGAGCCAATGAAAAGTGGTTTTTGATTCCCTGATAAATTCGAGTTGGGTCGTTTTTGTCGAATTGCCAGTCTAATTCGATTGGAATCGAGCAAATGAAAAGTGGTTATTGATTTCTTGATAACTTCGGGTTTGTTCATTTTTTGCGTAATGCTAGTCTAATTCGATTGGAATCGAGCCAATGAAAAGTAGTTTTTGATTTCATGATAACTTCAGGCTTGTTCGTTTTTGGGGAATTGCTCGTCTAATTCGATTGGAATCGAGCCAATGAAAAGTGGTTTTTGATTTCATGATGACTTCGGGTTTGTTTTTTTTTCCGAAATGCCAGTCTAATTCGAATCGAATCGAATCGAATCAATGAAAAGTAGTTTTTGATTTCATGATAACTTCGTCTTTGTTCATTTTTGGCGAAATGCTAGTCTAATTAGATTGGAATCGAGCCATTAAAAAGTTGTTTTTGATTTCATGATAACTTCGGGTTCGATCATTTTCGGTGAGTTGCTAGTCCAATTCGATTGGAATCGATCCAATGAAAAGTGGTTTTTGATTTTATGATGACTTCGGGTTAGTTTGTTTTTGTCGAATTGCTCGTCTAATTCGATTGGAATCGAGCCAATGAAAAGTGGTTTTTGATTTTATGATGACTTCGGGTTAGTTTGTTTTTGGCGAATTGCTCACCTAATTCGATTGGAATCGAGCCAATGAAAAGTGGTTTTTGATTTCATGATAACTTAGGGTTTGATCATTTTCGGCTAATTGCTAGTCCAATTCTATTGGAATCGAGCCAATGAAAAGTGGTTTTTGATTTTATTATGACTTCGGGTTTGTTTATTTTTGGCGAATTGCTAG
>NW_019250415.1:0-1306 GCF_002742605.1 Olea europaea var. sylvestris
GTGCCGGGGCAATTTCGTAATTTTTCGCGATTGTGTCGGAATGGGCTAAAATTCGACAGGTTGATCGGAAATAAAAATCGCTCAGGGGGCAATTTCGTCATTTTACGCAACTGTGTCGGAATGGGCTTAAATTTGGCTGGTTGATCGGAAATAAAAATCGCGCCGGGGGCAATTTCGTCATTTTAGGCGACTGTTTCGGAATGGGCTTAAATTTGGCAGGTTGATCGGAAATAAAAATCGCGCCGGGGGCAATTTCGTCATTTTTCGCGACTGTGCCAAAATGGGCTTAAATTTGGCAGGTTGATCGGAAATAAAAATCGCGCCGGGGGCAATTTAGTAATTTTACGTGACTGTGTCGGAATGGGCTTAAATTTGGCAGGTTGATCGGAATTAAAAATCGCTCCGTGGATAATTTCGTCATTTTACGCGACTGTGTCGGAATGGTCTAAAATTTGACAGGTAGATCGGAAAAAAAAATTGCGCCGGGGCAATTTCGTCATTTTTCGCGACTGTGTTGGAATGGGCTTAAATTTCGCACGTTGATCGGAAATAAAAATCGCGCCGTGAGCAATTGCGTCATTTTTCGCGACTGTGTCGAAATTGGCTAAAATTTGACTGGTTGATCGGAAATAAAAATCGCGCCGGGGGTTTTCGTCATTTTTCGTGACTGTGTCGAAATGGGCTAAAATTTGACTTGTTGATCGGAAATAAAAATCGCACAGGGGTAAATTTCATCATTTTACGCGACTGTGTCGGAATGGGCTTAAATTTGGTAGGTTGATCGGAAATGAAAATCGCGCCGGGTGCAATTTCGTCATTTTTCTCGACTGTGTCGGAATGGGCAAAAATTTGACAGGTAGATCGGAAACAAAAAACGTACCGGGGCAATTTCTTCATTTTTCGCGACTGTGTCGGAATCGGCTTAAATTTGGCAGGTTGATCGGAAATAAAAATCACGCCGGGGTCAATTTCGTCATTTTTCGCGACTGTTTCGGAATGGGCTAAAATTCGACTGGTTGATCGGAAATAAAAATCGCTCATGGGCCAATTTCGTCATTTTACGCGACTGTTTCGGAATGGGCTTAAATTTGGCAGGTTGATCGGAAATAAAAATCGCGCCGGGGGCAATTTCGTCATTTTACGCGACTGTGTCGGAATGGGCTTAAATTTGGCAGGTTGATCGGAAATAAAAATCGCGCCGGGGGCAATTTTTTCATTTTCCACACTGTGCCGAAATGGGCTTAAATTTGGCAGGTTGATCGGAAATAAAAATCGCGCCGGGGGCAATTTCGTAATTTTACGTGAC
>NW_019250416.1:0-1306 GCF_002742605.1 Olea europaea var. sylvestris
GTACCAAACGAAACCTTAATGTAATGAAATTCAAACGAGAACAAAGTAATTTTTTAGCACACCAATTATAAGAGTGATAATCAAAGTCAATAAACTATTTAACATATTAAAGTAAAGGGACCACAATGTACAACGACCATAGATGTTGATTCATATATTAAGTAGACCCAAGCAAACCATAAACATAAAAAATAAAAAAAATAAAAAAGAAAAAGAATCTTCACTATCTACTTATAAATTACGTCAATATTTTAAAAAGCATGCGTATACTTCACCTTATAATCATGCTTTACGCCCCGACTTGCTTAAAATCGTAAAAGCTTCAAACTTAATATTTTCATGTGATCACGCTTTACACTTTTTATAACATTGAATTATGTACACATTTTGAGGTATCCTTTTACTATTCGAAATTCCAGCAGAGAAGATTTATCCCACTTTCAGGGTCTGCTGTGAGGCCTTCGAGTTGCCGAGGGGGCATGTTTCAATGATGGTAGTCCCATCTGGTTTATGGCTGCCGGCCGCTGTATTTGAATTTTAAGCAGTAACACAAGAATAGCCAGTGTAGAAGAAACAGATTTCATAAATAAATGGGAGTAAATCTTAGAACAAGCTGATTCTTGTTTAACATGGTAAAACTAGCAAATCAAGGCCATAAGATTCAGTAAGTTATGAGCATACATTTTGCACACCGATGTCCCAGCTATAAAGAAATGGTCGAAAGATGACACTGAAATTTTTAAGTCGAAATTTACAATGAGCACCTTCAAATGTTACTACATACACCGCTGGAAGTGCGTTTGCCCCACGTATCCACCCATCATAGCCTTTCGTACGTTCGATTGAAACATCTTTGGATTATCTCTCAGCACTGCAGCTGCATCGTGATTGAGAGGATCCTCATAATTTGGCTCCTGCATATAAATACCAAACATTGCAAGTGTTATCGGCTTCAAAAAATCCATGCACATGCAACCAGAATATGATATGCTAAGTTGTAGTTAAAGTACAATGACAATCTACTTGTGGAAGAATCAAATTCATACGGTAAAAAGGTGATACAATCCGTAGATAACGGTGTTAATGTTAAGAACAGGTTTCCAATCTTCACGGAGTATATTGAGGCAGACATTCCCCTCCAAGTCAATATTAGGATGATAAACCTGCATATTTCACAGACCTTGAATAAGAAATTGTTGTCACGAAATACAGAATATTTCTTTTCCTTATTCCTGTGATTATCATTTTCCACGTTTTCAACATAGGCGGGAGAGAGAGAGAGAGAGAGAGAGAGAGAGAGAGAGAG
>NW_019250417.1:0-1306 GCF_002742605.1 Olea europaea var. sylvestris
CGTAAACTAAAGCGTACACCACAGTGTACATGTTGTAACGCCCCGACCCCTAGTGGACCGGAACGCTACTTACTTTACTTAGCCTAACTGGTGGTTTAGTAACAAGTGTATACATTTTAGCGGAAGCTTACATCTTCGAATAATAATTTAAATAACAATATTTCAACTACTTTAAACAAAAACACTGAATCATTTTTCAAAACAATAAAATGTAATTTATTTGAAGAAATCATAACTTGTTCTCGCATTCTGCGTTATTCAAAACTTTAAAAGAATAACATTGGAAAACATTTCATAAAAATAAATCCAAATCACTTATTCACCGAATTTCCATGGGCTCGTTGCATCACTATCCATCTTCTCCTCCATCGATGCCCGAGGTAGAATTCCTTCAATCTGTAGAGATGGGACTAAACTCGTGAGTTGAAAAACTCAATAGGTGTCATAGGTGCATTCATGATCAAGCTATACATCTCAAAACATTAACTTTATAACTTTTCATACATGCCGTACTCGGAGGCACCATTTGATATGAATGGATATGCCGTACCCGAGGGCACCATTTGACATATGAACATTTCTTCAGCATAGAGGGGTATGCTGTACCGGAGTACCATTTGACATACAACCATTAACATAGAGGGATATGCCGTACCGGAGTACCATTTGACATACAACCATTAACATAGAGGGATATGCCGTACCGGAGTACCATTTGACATACAAACATTAACATGAATCGAAACTGATAACTTAACACGATTAAACACATTGCACCTCTACCTACCTTGATTGATGCTTTTGAAACTTTCAAAATTTGGATTGAAAGCTTCGATGAAACTTGGACGTTGAAAGAAATGCACTCCTTGGATGTTTGAAAACCGTTGAGAATTGATGCTTGAAAACACTTCTTAAACTTCTAGGAAAAATAGTTTTCCTCCCTCTCTTTTTCTCTATTGGAAACTCTTTCTTTAGTATGTAAAAGCTCTTGCTTTTGGTGTGAGAAAAAATGAGTGAAATGAGGTCTCTATTTATAGGTAAATATTCCATAACTTAAAGCAAATGAAGGGTCAAATTTCATTTAAGAGAGAAAACATGGGTGCCATTTAAGTTTGAGATTAAATGCTTCAATTTAGTGGGGTTTTTATTGCCAAAAACGTGGGTGGCCCCTTGAAAAAATAATTGATGAAGAGAAAAACGAGAATTTTCATTTCAGGCAGTTTCGATCGATTGGTTGTAGTTCGGTTGACACTGCACAGTCTTCAGTGTTTCTATCATAACTTCTTCTCTTGATATCTGATTGAGG
>NW_019250418.1:0-1306 GCF_002742605.1 Olea europaea var. sylvestris
GACTAAAAGTTGGACCCACCATCAAGACTACTACAAGTACAATACATTACTTTTTATACATCATTTTTCTAACAGAATTTTGACATTATTTCCCCTATAAATAGAACTAACCAATCTGTGATCAATTTCACATAAATATCAAACTATAACACAACACAATAAAGATAAGTTGAAACCTCAACTTTTACCAAGAAATAAAATGAAATGTACATATTGATACAAAATACATAGTGAGCCCCATAACTATCTACAAGTGATGCAAAATCACTTCTAGACATGAATATGCATTTCAAAACACTGACTACATGTTCTATGAAATGAGTCATACTAACAAACTCTGTCTTGTGGCTCTGACTCCAAAATCAAGTTTCAACTCCAAAAGATGCCCAGATACTCAACTGCTGCCTGATAAGGAAAAACGTGAAAAAATATATGAATTGATAGTTTAGTGAATGGAGAAGTTCAAAGTAAATATACTTTTTCATTTATACATTTTTATTGAAAATCAAATTCACATCATTTGGTAATTCACAAGCTACCATAATATAATTATAGCCAAAAAGTGAAATATTCACATAAGGTTATAAAATATTATCTTAAAATCATGATATGAACATAAGATGGTAATTCTACTATAATCTCATCACATCAAATGTACTGAAAAATCCACCAAAAATGTACTATCTGATTAAAATCTGTAATCTGCCCCTCGAGTTAAGAACTTTCGTCACGGGCCTTTGACCTCTTTGTGAACGAAAACCAGTCTCAAAGACCTCTGGTAATTAATTCTAGAACATGGTCATGGCCCCTCAGTGAACTATATGTACACAATCGAGACCCCTTCATCCCCTATTCAAGACCCCTCAGTGTATTATAGAACACGACCAATGCCCCTTAGTGAACTAGAAGAAATATATAATCACGGCTACTTTTCTGGTCGATCTCAAAATCACATCTCATATTCCAATTCACAATGTACCGCATACAATATTTGAAATCCCACATGTATCATAATAAAAGATATTTCCATAATAACCAAGTAATTCGAACACATAATTACATGTAATTGCACATACTTTAACAATATACTTAATTTATAAATACTTTAAAAATATTTATATTTTTCTACTCACAGAACTATATATGCCAAAATCAACTCGGTCGGTAAACTGTCCCGATATCCGTATCGCCGCCTGAAATATAATATAATTTTTAAATCAACAATTAACTATTTTAAGTAATTTCAATAATTAAATAGACGATACCAAAATTTAATTATTTCATGTTTAGGCGATTTCTAAAGTCT
>NW_019250419.1:0-1306 GCF_002742605.1 Olea europaea var. sylvestris
CGCACACAAAACAAGCATTGGATGAAAGAATGTGATTAGAAGATCGAATATATACAATATAGATACTGTCAAGCTCACTGAATATCATACTCACGATGATTCAAAGAGTGATTTTAGTTCTCTTGTGCACCATTGACTTTTAATCTAATTATTAAAAGTTATTTAGACGATAAACTTTTAATTTGGTTTGTTTTGTTGCTGAATAGGTTTTTTGTATTTCATAATTTATAATTTCTAAACAGGTTTTTGTATTTCACAAACTGCGACCTATTGACTATGTTTTTGTACTGTATGTGAGCAAGTTCCATTTAACAGTGATTGTGATCAAATCTGCTTGAGCCGTTGTTGTTGTTGTTATTGTTGTTATTATTATTATTATTATTATTATTATTATTATTATTATTATTATTATTATTATTATTTGACTAGGTATGTGTTATTTGTGACCGACTATGACCAAGTTTGTTTTCATTATAACTGTTTATGACTAAGTCTATCTTAATTGTGACTGCATGTAATCGAGCCCATGCTAACAATATTACATGTATAACCAAACATCTGTTAGTAGTGAATATTTGTGGCAAGACGTGTTTATATTTAAAAGTCTATGACTTTTTATATGTTAATTGTGACTTTCCGTGACCCAGTTCATGTTAATTGTTAAATGTGACTCTCTGTGACCCAGTTTGTGTTAATTGTGACATGTTGTGACCATAATGTGTTGAATGTGATATGTTGTCGAATTATGACTTGTTATCATAATTATATTTTCACAAATTTTATCTGACATTAAATAGCAATCATTAAAAAGGACAGTCTATCATCCACATTAACGTAACAAACAACATTCGTATTATTTAAAATGTGAAAATATTCATCTACATATACATAACAATCAATAATTACATTCACACACTATTCACAAACCACACAAGGTCACAATCACAAATAAATAATTTATAGGTCATAATTATAAATTTTGACGTAAATTACACGTTTATAGGTCACAAAATATTTGTTGGTCATAACTCATTGTACAATAACAAGTTATCAAATTAATTTGTCACAACTTATTTATAAATCACAAAGCTACAAATTATAGGTCACAATTATAATTTAGTCATAAATCACACATTTTTATGTCACATTATTTACCATAAATTATTCATCTTATGAGTCACACAATTGTCCAATAATTGGTCACAATTTTCATCCCAACCATTCCACCCCACTACCACTGGTACCTCCAAAAATAAAAATAGAATAATATATATATATATATATATATATATATATATATATATAT
>NW_019250420.1:0-1306 GCF_002742605.1 Olea europaea var. sylvestris
TGACAAGGCCAATGTTATCAGCATAAATGTCCTTACTAAGAAAATGAGACAAAGATGAATTTGGCTGAGACTGAGAAAGAAATGATTCTGATGGCCTACACAAATGAAAATGAGATTCAATCAAGTGATGTATGGTGCCTGGACTCTGGGTGCAGCAATCATTTGAGTGGTAATTATTCTCTGAATTAGATGAAAATTTTACAGAAAATGTGGAGCTTGGAAATAATGCTAATTTCTGTGTAATGGGTAAAGGAAATATTAACTTTCTATTAAGTAAAATGAGAAGACAGTTACTAGAATATTCTATTTCCATAATTAAAAAGGCAATTTAATTAGTCTTGGTCGGCTAAAAGAGGATGGAGTTGCCATAATTATTCAAAAGGGAATGTGCCAAATTTATCATCCAGAGAAAGGATTCATTGCGCAGGTCAACATGGCAAATAATCATATATTTCCTTTGCACGCCAAAACACATTTTACTAATGGTGCATGTTTTGCATCAACTATGAAAGACACAATATGGTTGTGGCAATATCGTTTTCGACACTTGAATTTCGATGGATTAAAGGTTTGCAACAAAAAAATGGTTAGAGGATTCCCACAAATTTAGCCTCCTAAAAAAGTGTGTAAGGAATGTGTAATTGAGAAATAGCATCGTGACTCATTTCCTAAGGTAGCACTTGGAGAGCCATTCAACCACTCCAACTAGTCCATTTAGACATATGTGGACCAATAAATCCAACATCAAACAGCAAAAAGAGGTATTTTATCATCTTTATGGATGACTTTAATCGAACATTTTTAACAAAAAAAAAATTGTAAGGTTCTTGTGGCATTTAAAAGATTTCACGCATAGGTTGAAAAAGAATCTGGAAAATCTATTAAGATTTTGTACACTAATCGTGCTGGTGAGTTCAATTTCCATAAATTAACTAATTATTGTGAGATGGAAGGAATTCGAAGCAACTTAATGTAGCTTATTCACAATGTCATAATGGGGTGTGATAGAGAAAGAATCGCACTATTATGAATATGGTTCATTGCATGTCGGCAAAAGAAACATCCCAAAGAATTTTTGGGCAGAACCTGTAAACTGAAGTATCTATGTTTTGAATAGAAGTCCGACAGTTGTTGTAAAAAACATGACACCTGAAGCAGCATGGAGTGGACACAAGCCTTCTGTTGATCATTTTAGAATATTCGAATGTTCAGCTTATACGCATGCACCTGATGAGAAGAGAAGTAAACTTGATGATAAAGGTGTGAAATGTGTATTTCTTGGTATTAGTGAGGTTTCCAAGGCCTA
>NW_019250421.1:0-1306 GCF_002742605.1 Olea europaea var. sylvestris
ACTTGCATATTTGGAACGCTTGGATTGTCGGCGTACGAAGAATTGAGCGTAACTTTTGCACACGGTGTCCGTTTCGGGCCCATGAGAACTTTTTGGAAATGTAACGACCGTTTTCGATTGAACTCACCACTTCATCGTGACGTACCAGGGATTTTAGCCATTTTTTGAAAGAATGAGCACTTTTATATTTAGAATGGTTGGAGAGTCGGCGGACGAAGAATTGAGCGTAACTTTTGCAAACGGTGTCCGTTTTGGGCCTATAACCACTTTTTGGAAATGTAGCGACCGTTTTGGATTGAACTCAGCACTTCATCATGACTATGGGGGAGTTAAGCCATTTTTCAAAGGAATGAGCGCTTGTATATTGAGAACGCTTGGAGAGTCGGTGGACGAAGAATTGAGCGTAACTTTTGCACACGGTGTCCGTTTTGGGCCCATAAGAACTCTTTAGAAATCTAACGACCGTTTTCGATTGAACTCAGCACTTCATCGTGACGTACGAGGGATTTTGGCCATTTTTCGAAAGAATGAGCACTTGCATATTTGGAACGCTTGGATTGTCGGCGCACGAAGAATTGAGCGTAACTTTTGCACACGATGTCCGTTTTGGGCCCATAAGCACTTTTTGGAAATGTAGCGGCCATTTTCGATTGAACTCAGCACTTCATCGTGACGTACGAGGGATTTTAGCCATTTTTTGAAAGAATGAGCACTTGTATATTTAGAATGGTTGGAGAGTCGGCGGACGAAGAATTGAGCGTAACCTTTGCACACGATGTCCGTTTTGGGCCCATAAGCACTTTTTGGAAATGTAGCGGCCATTTTCGATTGAACTCAGCACTTCATCGTGACGTACGAGGGATTTTAGCCATTTTTTGAAAGAATGAGCACTTGTATATTTAGAATGGTTGGAGAGTCGGCGGACGAAGAATTGAGCGTAACCTTTGCACACGATGTCCGTTTTGGGCCCATAAGCACTTTTTGGAAATGTAGCGGCCATTTTCGATTGAACTCAGCACTTCATCGTGACGTACGAGGGATTTTAGCCATTTTTTGAAAGAATGAGCACTTGTATATTTAGAATGGTTGGAGAGTCGGCGGACGAAGAATTGAGCGTAACTTTTGCACACGGTGTCCGTTTTGGGCCCATGAGAACTTTTTGGAAATGTAACGACCGTTTTCGATTGAATTCACCACTTCATCGTGACGTACGAGGGATTTTAGCCATTTTTTGAAAGAATGAGCACTTGTATATTTAGAATGGTTGGAGAGTCGGCGGACGAAGAATTGAGCGTAACTTTTGCAC
>NW_019250422.1:0-1306 GCF_002742605.1 Olea europaea var. sylvestris
CCTTCGTTTAGGCCTCCGAATAATTAATTTTCGTATTAATTATGTCAGGTTGAAGAAGTGTTGGACAGAAAATTAACAACGCAGAACCCCACTAGGGGCAATTTTGTCATTTTTCTAGACGGTGTCGAAATGGGTCGAAATTTGGCAAGTTCATTGGAAATGGCCCGAGAAACAGGACTTTGGGCACAGACTAGGGCTCATGAGATTTTAGCCAAATTCCTTCGTTTAGGCCTCCGAATAATTTATTTTCATATTAATTATGTCAGGTTGAAGAAGTGTTGGACCGAAAATTAACAACGCAAAACCGTACCAGGGACAATTTCGTCATTTGTCGCGATGGTGTCGGAATGGGCCGAAATTTGGAAGGTTGATTGGAAACGGCCCGAGAAATTGGGCTCGGGGCATATACACGAGATCACTGTATTTTCGCCAAATTCCTTTGTTTAGGCCTCCGAATAATTAATTTACTTTTTCATTATGTGAGGTTGAAGAAGTGTTGGACAGAAAATTAAACACGCAAAATCGCACCAGGGGCAATTTCGTCATTTGTCGCGGCGGTGTCGGAATGGGCCGAAATTTGGCAGGTTGATTGGAAACAGCCCGAGAAATCGGACTCGGGGCACAAACGAGGGATCACGAGATTTTAGCCAAATTCCTTCGTTTAGACCCCTGAATAATTAATTTCCGCATTAATTATGTCAGGTTGAAGAAGTGTTGGACAGAAAATTAACAAAGAAAAGTCGCTTCAAGGAAAATTTCGTCACTTGTCGGAATGGGCCGAAATTTGGCAAGTTGATTGGAAATGGCCCGAGAAATTGGACTCAGGGCACAGACTCGGGATCACAGGATTTTAGCCAAATTCCTTCGTTTAGGCCTCCGAATAATTAATTTTCAAATTAATTACGTTAGGTTGAAGAAGTGTTGGACAAAAAATTAGCAACGTAAAATTGCACCAAGGCAATTTCGACATTTGTCGCGACGGTGTTGGAGTGGGCCGAAATTTGGCAGGTTGATTGGAAACAGCCCGAGAAATTGGACTCAGGGGACAGACTAGGGTTCACGCGGTTTTAGCCAAATTCCTTCATTTAGGCCTTCGAAAAATTAATTTCCGAATTAATTATGTCAGGTTGAAGAAGTGTTGGAAAGAAAATTAACAAAGAAAAGCCGCTCCAAGGGAAATTTTGTCATTTGTCGAGACGGTGTCGAAATGGATCGAAATTTTGCAGGTTGATTGGCAACGGCCTGAGAAATTGGCCTCGAGGTGCAGACCTGGGATCACGGGATTTTAGCCAAATTCCTTCGTTTA
>NW_019250423.1:0-1306 GCF_002742605.1 Olea europaea var. sylvestris
GGAAGGACAAATTTATCTGCAATTCAGATGGATGATTTTAAGCTTATTTTGGGATTGGAATTTCTTCGGGCTACTAAGACAGCGTTATTGCCATATTCCGATTCTTTAATGATGATGGGTAATAAGCCGTATGTCATCCCTACACAAGTTGGGAGGATGGGCGATAAGAGTATCTCAGCCATGCAATTTAATAAGGGTTTTAAAAGAAATGAACCTTTTTTTTGTGCACTCTTCAATTAGAGGAGATCAAAGAGGCGACTGGTCCTATTCCAAAACCTGTTAAAAGGCTTATCGGGAATTTGAGGACATCATGCCGGACGAATTACCAAAGAAATTATCACCAAGAAGGACGATTGATCATGAGATTGAATTTATTCCAGGTGTCAAACCTCTCGTCAAGGCACCATATCGTATGTCTCAGCCTGAGCTTGAAGAGCTTAGGAAGTAATTTGGAAAAATGTTGGAGATTGGAATCATTGTGCCTGCGAAGTTGCCATACGGAGCTCTTGTATTGTTTTAAAAAAAGGTCGATGGTTCTCTTAGACTGTGTTGTGACTATCGAGCCTTGAACAAGATTACTGTAAAGAATTGCTATCCTATCCCACTGGTTACGGATTGCTTTGATGGACCGAGTCGGGTGAAGTATTACACAAAAATTGATCTTAGGTCCGGATACTGGCAAGCTTGGATCAAGGAGGGAAACGAAGCAAAGACTACGGTGATAACCAGATATGGAGTCTTTGAATTCAAAGTGATGCCTTTTGGTTTGACAAACACTCCAGCAATGTTTTGTACTATGATGAATCAGGTACTTCACGGGTACTTAGATGATTTTGTCGTGGTATACTTGGACGATATAGTAATCTACAGCGAGACATTGGAAGAACATGTCCAACATGTGAGACAAGTTTTTACTCGGCTACAGGAGAATGAACTCTATGCCAAACTGTCTAAATGCTCATTTGCTTAGATATCTATCAGTTTCTTGGGTCACATCATTGAACAATGTAAAATCTGCATGGATTCGAAGAAGGTTACAGCCATCAAAGATTGGCAACCACAAAAAATCGTACATAATATACGTTCATTTCTTGGGTTATGCAATTACTATCGAAGATTTGTGAAAGGCTACTCAGAAATTGCACTGCCACTTACCCAATTGATAAAGAAAGGTAAGAATTGGGATTGGTCGTCCCAATGCCAAACTGTTTTTGAAAGGTTGAAGAAGTCCATGTGGACGAACCCGATTTTAGCCTTCTCGAATATGACTAAATCATTTGAAGTTCATACAATGCTTCAGATTTTG
>NW_019250424.1:0-1306 GCF_002742605.1 Olea europaea var. sylvestris
GCAGTCGCGAAAAATTACGAAATTACCCCCGGCACAGTTTTTGTTCCCGATCAACCTGTCATATTTGAGCCCATTCCGACACATCTGCGAAAAATGACGAAATTGCCCCCCTGCGCAATTTTTGTTTCCGATCAACCTGTAAAATTTTAGCCCATTCCAACACAGTCACGAAAAATTACGAAATTACCCCCGGCGCGGTTTTTGTTCCCGATCAACCTGTCAAATTTGAGTCCACTCCGACACCGCCGTGAAAAATGACGAAATTGCCCCTGCGTGATTTTTTTTTCCGATCAACCTATCAAATTTCAGCCCATTCCGACACAGTCGCGAAAAATTACGAAAGTATCCCCGGTGCGATTTTTGTACCCGATCAACTTGTCAAATTTGAGCGCATTCCGACACAGCCGCGAAAAATGACGAAACTGCCCCCCGCGCAATTTTTGTATCCGATCAACATGTCAAATTTCAGCCTATTCCGACATAGTTGCGAAAAATGACGAAATTACCCCCGGCTTTTGTTCCCGATCAACCTGTCAAGTTTTAGCCCATTCCGACACAGTCGAGAAAAATGATGAAATTGCCCCAGCGCGATTTTTGTTTCCGATCAACCAGTCAAATTTGAGCCCATTCCGACACAGTCGAGAAAAATGACGGAATTGCCCCAGGTGCGATTTTCATTTCCGATCAACCTGCCAAATTTCAGCCCATTCCGACACAGTCGAGAAAAATGACGAAATTGCCCCAGGTGCGATTTTTGTTTCCGATCAAGCCGCAAAATTTTAGCCCATTCCGACGCAGTCGCGAAAAATTACAAAATTACCCCGGGCGCAGTTTTTGTTCCCGATCAACCTGTCATATTTGAGCCCATTCCGACACAGCCGCGAAAAATGACGAAATTGCCCCCCTGCGCGATTTTTGTTTCCGATCACCCGTAAAATTTTAGCCCATTCCGTCAAAGTCGCGATAACTTACGAAATTACCCCCGGCACGATTTTTATTCCCGATCAACCTGTCAAATTTTAGCCCATTCCGACAAAGTCGCGAAAAATGACGAAATTGCCCACGACGCGATTTTTGTTTCCGATCAACCAGTCAAATTTCTGCCCATTCCGACACATTCGCGAAAAATTACGAAATTACCCCCTTCGCGATTTTTGTTCCTGATCAACCTGTCAAATTTTAGCCCATTCCGACAAAGTCGCGAAAAATGACGAAATTGCCCACGACGCGATTTTTGTTTCAGATCAACCTGTCAAATTATAGCCCATTCCGACACAGTCGCGAAAAATTACGAAATTACCCCCGG
>NW_019250425.1:0-1306 GCF_002742605.1 Olea europaea var. sylvestris
TGTAGATAATATAGATAATAAAATTCTTGTTCAAATGCTCACAATGTTGGAGAAGATAGAAGAAAAATACAATGAATATCAAGTTTTAGGGAAGAAATCACAGGGAAAACATGTTAATGCATTTTGTAGATGAATTGAGGGATTTAATTAGATTGAAAGGGGTATTTGGGTATTTTCCATGATGAGGATATTTTAGATATTTGATATTATTTGTTTATTGTATTTTATAAATGAAGGCCATTTGACCAAGAAACATTGAAGGAAGGTTATTTTATCAAAATCATTGTTTGACTAGGCTTTTTTTATCAAATCCCCCTTTTATAAATGGAGGTTGATCTAATTTTATAAATGGAGCCATGGAGGATTCTGGATTTAGTGATTGTCGGTATATAACCGGCCTATTTGTTTTCTGGGCTTTGGCCCATAATCGACAAAATATAGGAGTAAAAATAACATACAAGCAGAGTATTAAACTTGGGAAAATTTCATATATCATGTATTAAATACGTACTAGTTCAATTTTCAGATAGTAAGTTTAAAATTTCAAAATTCATGTATTAATTAAATATTTTTAATTTTAAATAATAATAATATTAAATTAAATTAATCTACCCCCAACCTCTCAACATCCATCCTTATAGTTATCGGCATCCAAATAACTTCATCGAATAAAAGATAGAATTTACAAAGCATTGGTGTAATTTAAATCTATTTTTTAAAATTGAAAATTGAAAAATTACCTTGGAGTAATTTACACAGTAATCTAAATAATTTCAGTTCTCACTGTCAAAATTTGGTTAATTGAATTTGTGACAATTCGGAGAACTGAGGTCAGATATATCAATGGCATGTGAGCAGATCTTTTGAATTCGTGATTTGTGACCTATGCACTTTAAGATATGACCTATTGCATGTGACCCGTGACCAATAGACATCGATCTCTGACCAATTTTAATTGATCCGTAACATGTGAACATTGATCTGTAACCTATACATAGTGACATGTGACCTGTGGAGTATAACTTGTGACATACAAACATGATTTGTGACCAATTTTGTTTGATCTATGACCTGTGAATATATATGTGTGTGTGTGTGTGTGACCAAAGAATAGTAACCAGTGACCTATCATCACTATCGAAACCACCAATAAATATTAACACAACATTTGACATTCACTCTATGAACATGTGATTATTACTACCATCACAAATATTACCAAAAATCACTGCATGAACTATCGCAAACCACCACAAAAATTACTAAAAACTCTCCACACAAATTGTCGCAAACCACCATAAAATCG
>NW_019250426.1:0-1306 GCF_002742605.1 Olea europaea var. sylvestris
AGCAATGCCCTTGCTCTGTTCAAGTAGTTTGCAGCAAGAAATGCCATTAAACCCATATTTCGGATGTTGTCTTAGGCCTTGTTTGAGCTTATATATTATATTCCTACAAATGCTTTTTTGAATATAGTATTGATGAGAAATGTGTGATTAAAAAATAAAGAAAATTTTTGAATTTGTGTGTAATATTATTTTATTAAAGAATAAAGAAAATTTTTGAATTTGTGTGTAATATTATTTTATTAAAGAATGTGTTTGAAATGATGAGAAATCACTGTTTAAGAATGTAATTTTTTTTTTTCTGAAAAAATGTAGCTCAAACATTTATCTGTTTCTTATTTTAAGATTCATGTGAATGCAAAGTTTTAGAACTCTCAAACTACATCGTAGCTTATAGTTTTTTTTCTCTTCACATGCAAACTATATGTCTACACACATCGGATTTTAGTGTATATATTCATAATTTTCTCTGTTGTGTCGATTTCTACTCATCGTCGCCTCGTCCAGGACTGTCCAAGTCATCAAATTCCTTTTGTTAAATTAACGAGAGTCAATGGAATTACCTTGAATATCATCAAATCAAATTATAGTTTGACGAATGAAATTCACCCCTCAAAACAAAGGGCATTATTTAATGGAGTGATTTTACTCTCTAAAATTAGTGTTACTCTTTATGAATATTCTCTTTATATTTCTCTCTCCATCTGCCAACATTTCGTCCGAAACCATATTAATTGTCAACATGAGCTTCTCTAAGTTTACGTAGGATACAAGTCCTTGAGTTCGCTATCCATTGAAAAAAAAAATGCTATATATAATCGTCCAATGATCATTATGAAATGATTTTACGTAGCATTCTACATTACGATTTGTGATTTGATGGGTTAATGAAATAATTTTTCTTATCTCATATATCAAATTATTAATTGCCACATATATATCACGAAAGACGATTGTAAAAGTGAGTAATCGCAAATAACATTATTCTTGAAAAAAAAAATTATGAAGGTTTTAATTCAATTGATGACAAAATCGTTTCCATCTGATTTGACTCGTCCGAAAGGATTAATAAAGAGAAATTAGTCAATTTTTCAGCACATACCAGCACGCTCTATTGATATTTTGAAGCTATAGGCACTCTTTACCCCCAAAAAAACGGAAAACAAAATAAAAAAGGAAAGAAAGAAAGAAAGAAAAACCAAAATTTGATACTCAAATGCAAGACCTACTCAGAGAAGTTTTATGTTACTTTTGTCGACATTTTAAATCAAAGAGAACAATGATGGAGTACTGATTTAAGTTATAAAAT
>NW_019250427.1:0-1306 GCF_002742605.1 Olea europaea var. sylvestris
AAAAAAAAAATACTGAACCCAGAAGCAAAGAGGCTCTGACACCAATTTGTAAAGATTTACAGTTGATTTTCTAAAATGATTTGTAATCAAAACCAACAACACACAACAAGAAACATAAAAAACGAACACAAGAACACCAGGATGTTGACCCAGTTCAATCGAAATAGGCCTAATTTGGGGGGCTCAGAGACAGCCCGTTCCACAATGGCACAATCTACCTTTTAAGAGAGCAAGAGTATATCAAAAATCACTTAGATCACAAGGTTTCAATCACCGATCTAAAAGATCTCATGAAACACAACCCATGAAATCATCCAAACATTTAGGAGTTTAACAATACAAAGATCAGCCACTTTCTCAAGCCTGGCCATGTACAAGGTCTACAAACTCCATTACTAGAGATCACAGAAACCTTACGAAAGGAGAAAGAGAAAATTTCAGATTCAAAGACGCAAAAGAGACAACTAGAAGAGAGAAGGAGAAAAATCTGTAGTGTGAACCAAAAGTTTCGTGACTTTTGGGTAGTAAAGGACGGTCCATCTCCCAATGATCAATCTCAGCCTTTGATTGAATCTAACGGTCCAAAACGAGTCTCAACTAACACAGTCCAAGTGAGTATCAAGTGTCCAATAATTGAGTGCCAATTAGGTAGAGTTTTCCAAGTAAGTAGAAAAACCAATTGATAGAAATAGCACTCGTTTTGGAGTGTTTTGAGAAACACCACTTTTCACAAAACACAAGTTTATTTTATACAACTTATAATATTCTAATAATACAGTCCATCTTTTGTACTCTTACGTAACTCACTAAAAAACAGAATATAAAATTTCACAAGTGGCCCTCCAACTTGTTTAAAAGCTTACTTCCATTAACCGTCTTATCATACCTAACGCGACTTGGTTCGGTCAGGTTATGCCGTTGTCTTTTGTTGTCAATTTCGAGTTTATCAATGTTGGCATTGCAGGCCAGAACAAATGTCGCACCCCTCCTATCTTTGCTATTCAAATCCTGCAAGGAATTCCTTTAACCTCAATGAAATATCATAATCCAATACATTATTCTCGTACAGCATATATCCCACAACCCTGCTCCGATCACTATAATATCTTGGTATTTCTTGTTTTTTCTTGAACTCCAGCATTAACTTTGTCAAACTTCTTACATATGGTTTACACTTAAAATCGAACTCCATTCAAATTGAATCAACAAATGTCGAATAATCTTTATGCAACATTTTCAAGTCCTGTCTAACTATCCGTAATATCTCTGGCACCTCAACCAACTTTAACAAATAAATCATCCCTAA
>NW_019250428.1:0-1306 GCF_002742605.1 Olea europaea var. sylvestris
ATGGACACCGTGTGCAAAAGTTACGCTCAATTCTTCGTCCACCGACTCTCCAAGCGTTCAAAATATACAAGCGCTCATTCTTTTAAAAAATGGCCAAAATCCTTTGTAAGTCACGATGAAGTTGTGAGTTCAATCCAAAACGGTCGCTACATTTCCAAGAAGTACTTATGGGCCCAAAACGGACACCGTGTGCAAAAGTTACGCTCAATTTCTTCGTACGCCGACAATCTAAGCGTTCCAAATATGCAAGTGCTCATTCCTTCGAAAAATGGCCGAAATCCCTCATACGTCACGACGAAGTGGTGAGTTCAATCCAAAACAGTCGCTAAATTTCCAATATGTTCTTACGGGCGTAAAACGGACACCGTGTGCAAAAGTTACGCTCAATTCTTCGTCCGTCGACTCTCCAAGCGTTCTAAATATACAAGTGCCCATTCTTTCGAAGAATGGCCAAAATCCTTCGTACGTCACGACAAAGGTGTGAGTTCAATCCAAAACGGTCGCTACATTTCCAAAAAGTACTTATGGGCCCAAAACGGACACCGTGTTTAAAAGTTACGCTCAATTTGTCGTACGCCGACTATCCAAGCGTTCCAAATATGCAAGTTCTCGTTCTTTTGAAAAAAGGTCGAAATCCCTCATAAGTCATGATGAAGTGGTGAGTTCAATCCAAAACGATCGCTACATTTCTGAAATGTTCTTATGGGCCCAAAGCGGACGCCGTGTGCAAAAGTTACGCTCAATTCTTCGTCCGCCGACCCTCCAAGCGTTCTAAATACAAGCGCTCATTCTTTCGAAGAATGGCCAAAGTCCCTCGTACGTCACGACGAAGAGGTGAGTTCAATCCAAAACAGTCTCTACATTTCCAAAAAGTACTTATGGGCCCAAAACGGACTCCGTGTTTAAAAGTTACGCTCAATTCGTCGTACGTCGACAATCCAAGCGTTCCAAATATGCAAGTGCTCATTCTTTCGAAAAATGGCTGAAACCCCTCGAATGTCACGAAGAAGTTGTGAGTTCAATCCAAAACGGTCGCTACATTTCCAAAAAGTACTTATGGGCCCAAAACGGACACCGTGTGCAAAAGTTACGCTCAATTCTTCATCCGTCGACCCTCCAAGCGTTCTAAATATACAAGCGCTCATTCTTTCGGGGAATGGCTAGAATCCCTCGTACGTCATGACGAAGTTGTGAGTTCAATCGAAAACGGTCGCTACTTTTCGAAAAAGTACTTACGGGCCCAAAACGGACACCTTGTGCAAAAGTTACGCTCAATTCTTCGTACGCCGACAATCCAAGCGTTCCA
>NW_019250429.1:0-1306 GCF_002742605.1 Olea europaea var. sylvestris
TGCTTAAGTTATGCATGAAAATCATAATATGAAAGACGTGGACAAGTCCACAAAGTTAGATATCTATGCCTTAGGACAAGTCCGAAGGGCACCGGCAAGCAGGAATGTGCAAGTATGTGTTTGATTGCATTCTTTTGTGTAATATTAACATGTTAAATCCAAGCATGGTATCTTACTGAGTATTCTTTATACTCATAGTATCCTATACTAAATTTTCAGATCTATAGATGTGAAGTTGGTGGAAGTCAGTCGGCATAATCGATGATGGATTAAGGACGAAGGTTATTTTGCATCGAAGTTTTGTTTTTGCATGTTTGTTCGACTGCTCTCCAAATGTTTTTCTTATGGTGTTGTATAAAAACTTGTATAAGACATGATCTACTATGGTACCGGAAGTAAATTATGTAATTATATCTTCCATGTTATGTTAAGAGACATTTTTATCAACCTTTTTCTTGAATGATAAAAAAAGGCAGAATCCGGGCAGTTTCTGGGTCATTTTCAAAACATTATTTCTAACTCTATAGACATTCATTTGAGAATCTAAAAATACTGCTGCGTTTATCTTTGAGTTTTCTAAATATGGGAGGAATAATCACTCAATTTGGATGTCTGTGGCCTGAGATATGAATTTTTAAACGTTGAAGAGTCAATCTGGATTTTCTGTGCAACACTACACTGTTTTCAGTAAAACGTCCATACTATATGATCTCGGAAAAATTCTCATATTTTAACCTAGGAAACTAATTGAAATTATTTTCTGTGTAACACTACACTGTTTTCAGTAAAACGTCCATACTATATGATCTCGGAAAATTTTCATATTTTAACCTAGGAAACTACTTGAAATTATCTTTCTAATGTCGCAAATTTTATAGAAAACGGAGTTGGGATGGATTTTATAAAAATAGTTGAAATTGCTGCCCTAACTAACTGTGGCAGTACCGAGTCTTTTTTTTTTTTTAAAGTTTAATTCCACGTCGACATGCACTTCTGCTGGCCATTAAATTTCATGAGAGATATTTTACCAAATTGAAAATAGTTTTATAATATGTAATACTTCTATTTAAGAGTATTTACATGTATCAAAGGCAGAAGTTACTATGTTTAGTACGTGACCCCCGAAGCCTAAGATCGGGATGTCACACTGAATACCCATCCATGAAAGAATACATGACATGTCTGGCAGTCAAGTCTACTAAAGAATCCACCGTGGGCATTGTATACTCATCTTTGGGTGTAGCTATGTTTAAATTTCTAAAGTCTATACACATCCTTAGTTTACCATTCTTTTTTAGTACTGGCA
>NW_019250430.1:0-1306 GCF_002742605.1 Olea europaea var. sylvestris
TCGAAAAGAGTTGAAACTAAAAGAACCCGATGGATTCCTAGCTATCCCGTTCCATTTAAACTGTCTCTCCTCCTTTATAGCATGAAGCATGTCCTCAAACTCTACATAATGTTCCAATTCTACCACATTAGCTATTTTCCTATTTAAACCATTTAAAAATTGAGCTGTAGTGGCCTTTCTATCCTTTTCAATATTCACTCTAATCATGATCATCTCCATCCCCTTATGATAGTCGTTCACACTCTTAGAACCTTGGTAAAGGTTTTGTAATTTTTTACGAAACTCCCTATAGTAGTGATTAGGCATGAACCCTTTCCTCATTTCGAATCGTCATATCAGTTTCTCTGATATGTTGACTTGATTGTTGTTCTTGCTTGAATCGTCCCTGTCGGACATCGTAAATCCATAGTAATATTTGCTTTGCATGTATACGCTCTTGTATCACTCAAATTGACTTTTTTTCCTTTAATAGTTTCACCACTCTTACCTTATTCCATTGAATGCTTTCGCCCAAGTACTTCAAAGAACCGATTCGATCTCAACCAAGTTTTATCCTTGAAAAATTCAAACTAGGATGGAAGTGAGAATTTGTAACTTAGAAGACTCAAGAAAAAAAGGAAGAAGCAAAAAGAATTTGACACCTTTGAATTGGAACTATATTAATTCAAGAAAGCGGTTCTTGAATTTTTTGATTGGACACTTTTTTTTTTTTGAATTTTGGGCTATCCCTACAATATATATTTGCAGATTTTTGGATTTTTTTTGCTAAATGCGAGGAAATTTGACACAAAGCCCAAAAAATTTGAAAAAAGTTGTTTCAAACAATAATTTAATTCATAGGCAACTTTTGAACTTGTTTGAAACCTTTGTTGGATTGAAAGATTCAAAAAGACGAAGAAAACAAAGAATGATAAGGAAAGAAAATAAAAGACTCAAATAAAAGGAAAAAATGATGTAACCTTGATTTTTTCAAGAAATCAAAGTTTAGCGTTTGACCTAAAAATATTGAACAAGAGAACCAACATAATCGTCAATAATATGTTGACCCATTGATTATAAGATTTAAGAATCTCCCCCGAATTCTTTGAACGCCACAAGAAATAATTCTTAATAAGTTTATAAAATTAGTTTGCTGAAGAACAACGGATTAAACACAAAAGTTGCTTAGAATTGAATGAAAGTTGTTATAATGTAAATAATGAGTTCTATTTATAGGGAACTCATAAAACCATATCAAAAAGAGAATTAAAGTCTATTGCTACTAAAAATTACCATAAAGTAGGGATGGCAATTTAAACCGTCAAAA
>NW_019250431.1:0-8391 GCF_002742605.1 Olea europaea var. sylvestris
ATTTTTCAAAAGAATGAGCGCTTGTATGTTTAGAACGCTTGGAGAGTCGATGGACAAAGAATTGAGTGTAACTTTTGCACACGATGTCCGATTTGGGCCCTTATGAAGTTTTATGAAGTGTAGCGACCATTTTGGATTAAACTCACCACTTCATCGTGACGTACGAGGGATTTTGGCGATTTTTCGAAAGAATGAGTACTTGCATATTTAGAACGCTTGGAGTGTCGGCGGACGAAGAATTGAGCGTAAGTTTTGCACACGGCATCCGTTTTGGGCCCATAAGAACTTTTTGGAAATGTATCGAATGTTTTTGATTGAACTCACCACTTCATCGTGACGTATGAGGGATTTTGACCATTTTTCGAAAGAATGTGCACTTGCATATTTGGAACGCTTGGATTGTCGGCGTACGAGGAATTGAGCGTAAATTTTGCACACGGTGTCAGTTTTGGGCCCATAAGAACTTTTTGAGAATGTAGCGACCGTTTTGGATTGAACTCACCACTTCATGTTGTCGTGCGAGGGATTTTAGCCATTTTTCGAAAGAATGAGCGCTTGCATATTTAGAACAGTTGGAGAGTCGGCGGACGAAGAATTGAGCGTAACTTTTGCACACAGTGTCCCTTTTGGGCCCATAAGAACTTTTTGGAAATGTAGCGACCGTTTTGGATTGAACTCACCACTTCATGTTGTCGTGCGAGGGATTTTAGCCATTTTTCGAAAGAATGAGCGCTTGCATATTTAGAACAGTTGGAGAGTCGGCGGACGAAGAATTGAGCGTAACTTTTGCACACAGTGTCCCTTTTGGGCCCATAAGAACTTTTTGGAAATGTAGCGACTGTTTTGGATTGAACTCAACAATTCATCGTGACGTATGAGGGATTTCGGCCATTTTTTGAAAGAATTGCATATTTGGAACGCTTGGATTGTCGGCGTACGAAGAAATGAGCGTAACTTTTGCACACGGTGTTCGTTTTGGGCCCATAAGTTCTTTTTGGAAATGTAGCGACCGTTTTGGATTGAACTCACCACTTTATCGTGACGTACGAGGGATTTTGGCCATTTTTCGAAAGGAGCACTTGTATGTTTAGAACGCTTGGAGAGTCGATGGACAAAGAATTGAGTGTAACTTTTGCACACAGTGTCCGCTTTGGGCCCTTATGAAGTTTTATGAAGTGTAGCGACCGTTTTGGATTAAACTCACCACTTTATCGTGACGTACGAGGGATTTTGGCGATTTTTGGAAAGAATGAGTACTTGCATATTTAGAACGCTTGGAGTGTCGGCGGACGAAGAATTGAGCGTAAGTTTTGCACACGGCATCCGTTTTGGGCCCATAAGAACTTTTTGGAAATGTATCGAATGTTTTTGATTGAACTCACCACTTCATCGTGACGTATGAGGGATTTCGACCATTTTTCGAAAGAATGTGCACTTGCATATTTGGAACGCTTGGATTGTCGGCGTACGAGGAATTGAGCGTAAATTTTGCACACGGTGTCAGTTTTGGGCCCATAAGTACTTTTTCGAAATGTAGCGACCATTTTGGATTCAACACACAACTTCATCTTCTAGTGCAAGGGATTTTGGCCATTTTCGAAAGAATGAGCTCTTGCGTATTTAGAACGCTTGGAGATTCAACGGATGAAGAATTGATCGTAACTTTTGCACACGGTGTCCGCTTTAGGCCCATAAGAAGTTTTTGGAAATGTAACGACCGTTTTGGATTGAACTCACCACTTCATGTTGTCGTGCGAGGGATTTTGGGTATTTTTCGAAAGAATGAGCGCTTGCATATTTAGAACGCTTGGAGAGTCGACGGACGAAGAATTGAGCGTAACTTTTGCACATGGTGCCCGTTTTGGGCCCATTAACACTTTTTGGAAAAGTAGCGACCGTTTTGAATTGAACTCACAACTTCGTCGTGATGTACGAGGGATTTTGGCCATTTTTTGAAAGAATGAGCACTTGCATATTTAGAACGCTTGGAGAGTCGACGGACGAAGAATTGAGCGTAACTTTTGCACACGGCGTCCGCTTTAGGCCCATAAGAAGTTTTTGGAAATGTAACGACCGTTTTGGATTGAGCTCACCACTTCGTCGTGACGTATGAGGGATTTCGACCATTTTTTGAAAGAATGTGCACTTGCATATTTGGAACGCTTGGATTGTCGGCGTACGAGGAATTGAGCGTAACTTTTACACACGGTGTCCATTTTGGGCCCATAAGTACTTTTTGGGAATGTAGCGACCGTTTTAGATTGAACTCACCACTTCATGTTGTCGTGCGAGGGATTTTGGGTATTTTTCGAAAGAATGAGCGCTTGCATATTTAGAACGCTTGGAGAGTCGACGGACGAAGAATTGAGCGTAACTTTTGCACACGGTGTCCCTTTTGGGCCCATAAGAACTTTTTAGAAATGTAGCGACCATTTTGGATTGAACTCACCACTTCATCGTGACGTATGAGGGATTTCGGCCATTTTTCGAAAGTATGAGCACTTGCATATTTGGAATGCTTGGATTTTTGGCGTACGAAGAAATAAGCATAACTTTTGCACACGGTGTCCGTTTTGGGCCCATAAGTAGATTTTGGAAATTTAGCGACCGTTTTGGATTGAACTCACCACTTCATCATGACGTACGAGGGATTTTGGCAATTTTCGAAAGAATGAGCACTTGCATATTTAGAGCGCTTGGATTGTCGGCGGACTAAGAATTGAGCGTAACTTTTGCACACGGTGTCCGTTTTGGGCCCATAAGTACTTTTTGGAAATATAGCGACCGTTTTGGATTAAACTCATCACTTTGTCGTGACGTACGAGGGATATTGGCCATTTTTCAAAAGAATGAGCACTTGTATATTTAGAACGCTTGGAGAGTCGGCGGACGAAGAATTGAGCATAACTTTTGGACAAGGTGTCCGCTTTGGGCCCTTATGAAGTTTTTGGAAATGTAGCAACCGTTTTGGATTGAACTCACCACTTCATCGTGACGTACGAGGGATTTTGGTGATTTTTCGAAAGAATGACCACTTGCATGTTTAGAACGCTTGGAGATTCGGCGGAGGAAGAATTGAGCGTAACTTTTGCACACAGTGTCCGTTTTGGGCCCATAAGAACTTTTTGGAGATGTAGCGACCATTTTGGATTGAACTCACCACTTCGTCGTGACGTATGAGGGATTTCAGCCATTTTTGGAAAGAATGAGCACTTGCATATTTGAAACGCTTGGAATGTCGGCGTACGAAGAATTGAGCGTAAATTTTGCACACGGTGTCAGTTTTGGGCCCATAAGTACTTTTTCGAAATGTAGCGACCATTTTGGATTGAACACACAACTTCATCTTCTAGTGCAAGGGATTTTGGCCATTTTTCGAAAGAATGAGCGCTTGCACATTTAGAACGCTTGGAGAGTCGACGGATGAAGAATTGAGCGTAACCTTTGCACACGGTGTCCGCTTTAGGCCCATAAGAAGTTTTTGGAAATGTAACGACCGTTTTTGATTGAACTCACCACTTCATCGTGACGTACAAGGGATTTGGTTGATTTTTCGAAAGAATGAACACTTGTATATTTAGAACGCTTGGAGAGCAGATAGACTAAGAATTGAGCGAAACTTTTGCACACGGTGTCCGTTTTTGGCCCACAAGAACTTTTTGGAAATGTAGCGATCGTTTTGGATTGAACTCACTACTTCATCGTGACTTATTAGGGATTTCGGCCATTTTTTGAAAGAATGAGCATTTGCATATTTGGAACGCTTGGATTGTCGGCGTACGAAGAATTGAACGTAACTTTTGCACACGGTGGCCGTTTTGGGCCCATAAGAACTTTTTGGAAATGTAGCGATCGTTTTGGATTGAACTCACTACTTCATCGTGACTTATTAGGGATTTCGGCCATTTTTTGAAAGAATGAGCATTTGCATATTTGGAACGCTTGGATTGTCGGCGTACGAAGAATTGAACGTAACTTTTGCACACGGTGGCCGTTTTGGGCCCATAAGAACTTTTTGGAAATGTAGCGATCGTTTTGGATTGAACTCACTACTTCATCGTGACTTATTAGGGATTTCGGCCATTTTTTGAAAGAATGAGCATTTGCATATTTGGAACGCTTGGATTGTCGGCGTACGAAGAATTGAACGTAACTTTTGCACACGGTGTCCGTTTTGGGCCCATAAGTACTTTTTGAAAATGTAGTGACCGTTTTGGACTAAACTCACAACTTCGTTGTGACGTAAGAGGGATTTTGGCCATTTTTTGAAAGAACGAACGCTTGTATATTTACAACGCTTGGAGAGTCGGCGGACAAAGAATTGAGCGTAACTTTTGCACACGGTGTCCGCTTTGGGTCCATAAGAAGTTTTTGGAAATGTAACGACCGTTTTGGATTGAACTCACCACTTCATCATGACGTACGAGCGATTTTGGTGATTTTTCGAAAGAATGAGCACTTGCATATTTGGAACGCTTGGAGAGTCGGCGGACTAAGAATTGAGCGTAACTTTTGCACACGGTGTCCGTTTTTGGCCGACAAGAACTTTTTGGAAATGTAGCGACCATTTTGGATTGAAGTCACCACTTCATCGTGACATATTTGGGATTAAGGCCATTTTTCGAAAGAATGAGTACTTGCATATTTGGAACGCTTGGATTGTCGACGTACGAAGAATTGAGCGTAACTTTTGCACACGATGTCCGTTTTGGGCCCATAAGAACTTTTTGAAAATGTTGCGTCCGTTTTGGATTGAACTCACCACTTCGTTGTGACGTACGAGAGATTTTGGCGATTTTTTGAAAGAATGAGCACTTGCATATTTAGAACGCTTGGAGAGTCGACGGACTAAGGATTGAGCGTAACGTTTGCACACGGTGTCCGTTTTTGGTCCACAAGAACTTTTTGGAAATGAAGTGACCGTTTTGGATTGAACTCACCACTTCGTCGTGACGTATTGGGGATTTCGGCCATTTTTCGAAAGAATGAGCACTTGCATATGTGGAACGCTTTGATTGTCGACGTACGACGAATTGAGCGTAACTTTTGCACACGGTGCCCATTATGGTACCATTAAAACTTTTTGGAAAAGTAGCGATCGTTTTGGATTGAACTCACACCTTCGTCGTGATGTACGAGGGATTTTGGCCATTTTTCGAAAGAATGAGTGCTTGTATATTCAGAACACTTGGAGAGCCGGTGGACGAAGAATTAAGCATAACTTTTGCACACGGTGTTCGCTTTGGGCCCATAAGAAGTTTTTGGAAATGTAACAACCGTTTTGGATTGAACTCACCACTTCGTCGTGACGTACGAGGGATTTTGGCGATTTTTCAAAACAATGAGCACTTGCATATTTAGAACGCTTGGAGAGTCGGTGGACTAAGAATTGAGCGAAACTTTTGCACACGGTGTCCATTTTTGGCCCACAAGAACTTTTTGGAAATGTAGCGACCGTTTTGGATTGGACTCACCACTTCGTCGTGACGTATGAGGGATTTTGGCCATTTTTCGAAAGAATGAGCACTTGCATATTTGGAACGCTTGGATTGTCGATGTACTAAGAATTGAGCATAACTTTTGCACACGGTGTCCGTTTTGGGCCCATAAGTATTTTTGGGGAATGTAGCGACCGTTTTGGATTGAACTCACCACTTCATGTTGTCGTACGAGGGATTTCGGCCATTTTTTGAAAGAATGAGCGCTTGCATATTTAGAACGCTTGGAGAGTCGACGGACGAAGAATTGAGCGTCACTTTTGCACATGACGTTCGCTTTGGGCCCATAAGAAGTTTTTGAAAATGTAACGACCGTTTTAGATTGAACTCACCACTTCGTCGTGACGTACGAGGGATTTTGGTGATTTTTCAAAAGAATGAGCACTTGCATATTTAGAACGCTTGGAGAGTCGGCGGACTAAGAATTGAGCGAAACTTTTGCGCACGGTGTCCATTTTTGGCCCACAAGAACTTTTTGGAAATGTAGCGACTGTTTTGGATTGAACTCACCACTTAGTCGTGACGTATGAGGGATTTCAGCCATTTTTCGAAAGAATGAGCACTTGCATATTTAGAACGCTTGGAGAGTCGGCGGACGAAGAATTGAGCGAAACTTTTGCGCACGGTGTCCATTTTTGGCCCACAAGAACTTTTTGGAAATGTAGCGACTGTTTTGGATTGAACTCCCCACTTAGTCGTGACGTATGAGGGATTTCAGCCATTTTTCGAAAGAATGAGCACTTGCATATTTAGAACGCTTGGAGAGTCGGCGGACGAAGAATTGAGCGAAACTTTTGCGCACGGTGTCCATTTTTGGCCCACAAGAACTTTTTGGAAATGTAGCGACTGTTTTGGATTGAACTCACCACTTCATCATGACGTACGAGGGATTTTGGTGATTTTTTGAAAGAATGAGCACTTGCATATTTGGAACGCTTGGAGAGTTGGCGGACTAAGAATTGAGCGAAACTTTTGCACACGGTGTCCGTTTTTGGCCCACACGAACTTTTTGAAAATGTAGCGATCGTTTTGGATTGAACTCACTACTTCATCGTGACTTATTAGGGATTTCAGCCATTTTTTGAAAGAATGAGCACTTGCATATTTGGAACGCTTGGATTGTCAGCGTACGAAGAATTGAGCGTAACTTTTGCACACTGTGTCCGTTTTGGGCCCATAAGTACTTTTTGGAAATGTAGCGACCGTTTTGGACTGAGCTCACAACTTCATTGTTACGTACAAGGGATTTTGGCCATTTTTTGAAAGAACGAGCGCTTGTATATTTAGAACGCTTGGAGAGTCGACGGACAAAGAATTGAGCGTAACGTTTGCACACGGTGTCCGCTTTCGGCCCATAAGAAGTTTTTGGAAATGTAACGACCGTTTTGGATTGAACTCACCACTTCATCATGACGTACGAGGGATTTTGGTGATTTTTTGAAAGAATGAGCACTTGCATATTTAGAACGCTTGGAGAGTCGGCGGACTAAGAATTGAGCATAACTTTTACACACGGTGTCCGTTTTTGGCCCACAAGAACTTTTTGGAAATGTAGCGACCGTTTTGGACTGAACACACAACTTCGTTGTGACGTAAGAGGGATTTTGGCCATTTTTTGAAAGAACGAGCGCTTGTATATTTAGAACGCTTGGAGAGTCGGCGGACTAAGAATTGAGCATAACTTTTACACACGGTGTCCGTTTTTGGCCCACAAGAACTTTTTGGAAATGTAGCGACCGTTTTGGACTGAACACACAACTTCGTTGTGACGTAAGAGGGATTTTGGCCATTTTTTGAAAGAACGAGCGCTTGTATATTTAGAACGGTTGGAGAGTCAGTAGACAAAGAATTGAGCGTAACGTTTGCACACGGTGTCCGCTTTGGGCCCATAAGAAGTTTTTGGAAATGTAACGACCGTTTTGGATTGAACTCACCACTTCATCATGACGTACGAGGGATTTCGACCATTTTTCGGAAGAATGAGCACTTGCATATTTGGAACGCTCGGAGAGTCGGCGGACTAAGAATTGAGCGTAACTTTTGCACACGGTGTCCGTTTTGGGCCCAAAAGTACTTTTTGGAAATGTAGCGACCGTTTTGGATTGAACTCACCACTTCATCATGACGTACGAGGGATTTCGACCATTTTTCGGAAGAATGAGCACTTGCATATTTGGAACGCTCGGAGAGTCGGCGGACTAAGAATTGAGCGTAACTTTTGCACACGGTGTCCGTTTTGGGCCCAAAAGTACTTTTTGGAAATGTAGCGACCGTTTTGGATTGAACTCACCACTTCATCATGACGTACGAGGGATTTCGACCATTTTTCGGAAGAATGAGCACTTGCATATTTGGAACGCTCGGAGAGTCGGCGGACTAAGAATTGAGCGTAACTTTTGCACACGGTGTCCGTTTTGGGCCCAAAAGTACTTTTTGGAAATGTAGCGACCGTTTTGGATTGAACTCACCACTTCGTCATGACGTACGAGGGATTTCGACCATTTTTCGGAAGAATGAGCACTTGCATATATGGAACGTTTGGATTGTCGGTGTAACGCCCCATTTTTTTTATTAAGCATAAACACGGGAACGTTACGAAAACTCATTTTTCTTTAATTAAAAAAGTTCGGAACTATATAAAATTCTTCAATAAACAAATAATTGTAACGTTTAAATTAAAATTATTGAAAGCGTATCTAACCATAAACATAAACTCCTAAGTAATTCAAATAATGTGTTCTAAATTAAAATAAACAAATTGCTAAATTTAAAATGGCAAACTTATTTCTTTTTCTCTATTCTTTATCCACTTGACAGTCCGCATCACCAATTCTCCACTGTTCCAATTGACCCGAACTAATCTGAAAAATTAATGTAAGAGTGAGTATTAAAA
>NW_019250431.1:8653-9158 GCF_002742605.1 Olea europaea var. sylvestris
TTTTTTGGTGTGGTAAAATATGAAATCCTTGCCTAGTATTTATAGGTGTAGGCTAGAGTAGTAGATAAACCAAAACTTTGATTTGATAAAGTCAAATCCAATGTGGCACGTATCATAAAAAAATTGTACTTTATCATTATTTTATTTCATCTAAAAGAACTACCATTCCTATCCAATAACAACGTGGCAGCTAATCAATCAAATTCAAAATGGGTTAATATTAAACTTTAAAAAAATGAGTAAAATTAAAAGACACACCTCACACATTTCTAAAGAGAGAAAATGAATTGGATTAAAACTATATAAAATTATATTTATCTTGTTTTTTTTCAATTGGGTATAACTTAATACGTTCTTATCCAAAATAACTTTTCTCGAGTCATAGACTTCTAATTTATTATCACCTTCGAAATGAGTCTAATATTGATATACATATCATTACTTTATCAAAATCCAATTATTTGACCCCAAATATATAATATATTAATATTTATTTCACCTTAAT
>NW_019250431.1:9355-10431 GCF_002742605.1 Olea europaea var. sylvestris
TTTCCCTTCTTTTCTTGTTCATCATTCTTCTTCAAGGGGTCTTCTTTGCAATTTTTGGAAATATGCCCTGTTTTACCGCATCGATAGCACACATGCTTCCCAAACAAACATTCACCACTATACATTTTATTGCACTTTGGACATGGTGAAATGGCTTGTCCAAAACTTGATCCAAAATTAACCTTTTTGTTCTGTCCCTCTCCCATCCCTTCATTGGACCCATTCCACTTCCTCTTTCCTGATAACTCGGCCCCTTGCTGGGGAATTTGATCTATTTCCAACCTATTTGAGATTGCTTGGGCAGTTTGCAAAACGTGCCTATAGGTGGTGAATTGGTGGGATGCCATTATTCCACCAATCTCAGGACGCAATCCAAGTTCGAACCTCCTTGCTTTCTTTGCTTCAGTATCCACTAGGTGTGGTGCATATCTTGAGAGTTGTTCGAATTTTCTTTCATATTCTTCAAGTTTCGTCTTTCCTTGTCTGAGTTGAAGGAATTCTGTCTCCTTGCGATCCCTCAGGGCTTGTGGGAAGTATTTTCCCATCATTTCCTCCTTAAATTGCGTCCAAGTCAGAGCACGTTGTTGTGCTTCTGTTCTAGTGCGAGATGCTGACTCCCACCAATGGCCTGCCGCGTCAACCAACATAAATTCTGCACATAACACCTTTTGAGCATCAGTGCAAGATAGATGTTTGAAGATTCGCTCCATTCCTCTTATCCATTCTTCAGCTGCTAGTGGGTCTGCCTTACCATCGAAGGTTGGGGGTTTGTAGCGACGGAACTGTTCCACGATTGAGCTGGTGTTGTTAGCGTTTGTACCACGGGGACCACCCTGTGCTTGTTGCCTACCCAAATCTTGTACCGCCCTTAGCAAATCTCTGATGATCGTACCTTGATTTTGTTGTTGTCTCGACATTTTCTTAACACAAATAAAATTTTGACATTTTCTTAAATAAAATTTTAATTTAGGGAAAAAAATTGGTGAAACACTTCTAATATTTTTGTAACAACGAAGAATTTAATATAATTTCCAAATCCTTAAATAAAAAAATTTGCTCTTCAAAAAATCAAATAA
>NW_019250431.1:13283-13664 GCF_002742605.1 Olea europaea var. sylvestris
AGGGATTTCGGCCATTTTTTGAAAGAATGAGCACTTGCATATTTAGAACGCTTGGAGAGTCGACGGACGAAGAATTGAGCATCACTTTTGCACACGGTGTTCGCTTTGGGCCCATAAGAAGTTTTTGGAAATGTAACGACCGTTTTGGATTGAACTCACCACTTCGTCGTGACGTACGAGGGATTTTGGTGATTTTTCAAAAGAATGAGCACTTGCATATTTAGAACGCTTGGAGAGTTGGCGGACTAAGAATTGAGCGAAACGTTTGCACACGGTGTCCGTTTTTGGCCCACAAGAACTTTTTGGAAATGTAGCGACCGTTTTGGATTGAACTGACCACTTCGTCGTGACGTATGAGGGATTTCGGCCATTTGTCGAAAG